>NC_051432.1:21731586-21853539 GCF_001649575.2 Kryptolebias marmoratus
CGTGTCTCTCTAGCAGAATTGCTTCAGTCCATCAGCGGCTCTGTCGTACAGATAATGCATTTAGGAAGCAGGCAGGCAGACCTCTGCAGGCGGGCTAACAGGACTCCTCCATGTCGGCTGGGTCTGACGTGGTGTTTCAGCGTCTAAACTGTGGGCTGATGTCACCCGGTCACAAGTTCAACAGATCCTTTTCTTTCTGATGTTCCAACTTTAATTGATTTGTTAAAACCTGCTTTCATCATCCCCCTTTTTTTAGTAATAGTAAGAAGATGAATAAAGTGAAAAATGCAGACACGTCTCGTAAAGATAATTGAAGAGCATGATGTCCTCATAAAATAAAACACTTATAATAGGCTAATATCAAACTCCCTGTGGGATGGAGGAGAATTAAATATCTTGACCTGTACTGACCTGATTTGTTATCGATTTTTATCAATTCATAACACCCACTGTGCTTTGTATTAGAACAGAAGAAACCAAGCAAGGGTGCCTCCAGAAAAAATTCAGGATGGGGGTCCAGGCTAATCTTAGGGTGGCACACCAAAACTAAAACTACAACAGAACCTCAGGAAGTTTATTATGTTGTTCTCATATACAAACTACTCATAAAAGCATGTTTTTGTTTTTATTTTGCAGTTGATATTACTAATTAAGAACAGCAGTCACTGCTCAAAGTGTCGAAGCTTGTCCTCTTCTCTTTTAAATTTATATTTATAAAAAAAATATGTATCTATACAACCTCCTGAGACGCTGCATTCTGACACGAGGATGTTGACTGTTTTATTCTGCTCAGCTCAGACCTGGTGTCTGCTTTTCAGGTAGATTAGCTTTTAAGAATTTTTTAAATTTAGTTTAGTTTTTTAATTAAAATCTATATATTTATTTTATTTTTATTATAGATACAGTGTTTGATTCTTTTGTAATCTTTGCATTTTGGTTTTGATTTGCACACTTACTAACCCAAATATCACACTCCTTTATGTGTTTTTTTGTTATTCCTCGATAGGAACGGCTTTTCTTTTGCTGTGGCTCCTAGTTCGTACAGTATACAAACTATACATTACTTTATAAAGTCACTTCCTTTAGAGAAAGCCCCTTTCTTTCTCCGTGGGACTTATAAAAAGATTCTTGTAAACAATGGGACGCACAGCTCAGCCTTCCTCCTCTCTCAGCTCCACAGGTGCTTCCTGGTTTGAGGCTCCAGAGGATGATGCTGTTTCCCAAAGAGACCCTCATTACTCACCTCAGCTGAGCTCAGCAGGCTGGAATCCCACTCTGAGAAATCCAACCTGTTCAAAGAAGAAACCAGTCACAAACTGTAAATAACAGCGTATGTTAAACAACATAACAACAGTCAATCTGGTAGAGATTAAATCCTAATGAAGGAATAAATTAAGAATACCATTTGTTTTGTCCACGACTCAAAGAAGATCAGAGGAATTGCTCATCAGAGACAAGAAATGTGTCTTTTAACGCCTCAAAATTTAAGAGACAATGCAGTTATTTGACTGACAAAGTTGAATTAAATCAAAATTCCAACTTCTCTTTAAAGTTTGCTTACAGATTATTAATTAAAGGTTGTTTTGCTTTTTCATTTTTTCTTTATTTATAAAAGGAGCAGGGCATAAAAATGAACATATGTATATATAGTGCAAGAAAATATGCAAGATTTCTATCTTCATCAAGAGTAGGTTTTCTGAAATGAGAAACCGTCTGTTGATTATACACTATTTTGTTTCTAACTAATGATTTTCCTTGTATTACGTTTTGTAATTTTTTAACTTTTCGCATGTGGAGTTTTTATTAAAGTCTTCTCTGAGGAATGACTCGTTCTCTTTATAATGTCTACTTATGTACATCTGATTTGTTTGAATGAAAATGTACATCTTAAGTCAGAATTTTAAAGGGAAGAAGAGTAAAAGTTAGCAGACAGTCATATTTTTGAATTGTGGGGCTTAAATAGAAAAGTGTAGAATACAAACAAGAAAAATTTAAACACTAAATCCATTCATACCAGCAGTTTAAGAATGATAATAAATGCAAGCAGACGTGCAGTTTGTAAAGAAGGATAGTGTGGGATCGTGGGGAACAAATTCTGTTAGATAAGTCAGAGTTTTGTCATAAGGTTTTTATATGGAACAAGTGAAGTTTTGTCTTTAATTTTAAGCTTTCCAGAGCCAGTATAGAGAGGATAAGCAGGACTGAAATGTGATATTTCTTGGCAGTGCTCACCCATATTTTGGCAGCAGAATTTTGGGAAGACTACAAGCCCTACTGAGAATTATTTATATGCTCATGTAAACTGATATTGTACTCTACAGCCAAGATGTAACATGTGGGACGCAAAACAGCAAACACCAAAACAAAGCAGAGGACACGGCATGTTTTGTGAGCGTGTGCACGTACATTTGTCTGTCTGTTAGCAAAATACCTTTCTTTCTTTCTTTCTTTCTCTTTATTTTGAACAGTCAAAATAAATATTAGCAAGGAATATATATATATAAAACAAATTGTCTTGCCCAATTGACATGCAATCTTACGTTATCTATTCGAAAAGGAGCAGGTAGAAGATACAAGATCTTATAATTTCCTGCCCCTCTCATACTCATCAACACCAACTAAACTTAAATTATTTTCACATTACATGACACTTAAATCTCTCATTGTCATCTTTAAATATACAATTAAGGAACCACTGAACAGATTTTAATGAAACTCTCAAAATAAAAAACATTCATTGGATGTACATCTTTAAATGATTCATTTGTGGAATCAACCAAATCCAAGAAGGCCACCAGAGCTAACTGACATTATCAAACACAAACATGGCTATAACTCAGTCAGTTTGGCAGATATTGACCTAATATTTAGTGCGAGTAGTAGATGAGAGTAATCATCAACACATACTCCAAGCACTAAAAGATTCTGTGAGATCTGTGTAAAACCTTGACTCTTTCCAGGAATGCTAGTTTCTTTTTCTTTGGTTTGGTTGTGTTTTGCACTTCAGGCCTCAGGGTCACTGCAAATATCATTTTTGTTGCCCAAAACAGCAGATTAGATTTACAAAACCTTATTTTTTTATTTGGTAAAATCATTCTTGACATAAATCGTTTTTTATGAAGACACAACAATAGAAACAATATACAGAGACTGCCCATTGTCATTATCGTGTGTTATATGGATATAATGTGTCATGCCTTTCTAAGGAAACAAAAATGATTAGGAATTTCTCTGGAATTGCTGGCAGCGTGTTTTCACACATTCTGTGAAACTCGAAATCCGAGTTAACAACAAACTTCCGTGTTGTGAGTAATCACACAGTCAAGTCCCATCGCATCCCGTAAACATGTGGCTGCCAAATCCAACATGGAAAAGGAATGTTTGGTATTCCTGCGTTCAGCTCATAATATGATGACCTGTGTGACACATGCTGAACACACACAGACACACACAGACGCAGCAAGTGCTTCAAAGGCTTGACTCATCATTTCCACCCACTGCACGTCGTCATGTCTTGACTCTTCAAGACAAACCAAACAGAAAGGGAGAGGTGCTGAGGCGGTTTGGCAGATTAAACACAAAGTAATTCACTCTTCCTTTTTTTTTCTCTCTCTTTTTCTTCGCTCGCAGTTGTTGTTCAAAGGAATCCTCGCCGGGTGAATTTTCAATCACACAGAAATAGCGGCGGCCTCAGGTGGTGACAAATTCTGCTTGTTCTGTTTTTTTTTTTTTTGCTGCAGAGCTCTGGGGATTCATCGCAACGCCCAACGATTTGCTTTTCCCTTCCGTGACGTGTGAAATTAAAAAAAAAAAAAAAAGAAAGAAAGAAAAAACAAAAACAAACTCTGCTGACTTTCCCTTTTTTTTTAAATTCCATTCGTGTCGTCACGTTGCGTCCAGATGTCCCACGAAGCAGAATTTCCTGTGCTGCAGCTCAAAGTAAAGCAGAGGTACATTTCTGTTTTGTGCTGTGCTGTGAATCACAGCATGACCTGGATACTGAGGAGGAGGTTTATATTAGAGCTCACTATTTATCACATCCCCAAGTCTGCATGGAGATCTGTGAACACCGCCATGTCAGATGATGATTAAGGAAAACAGACTAGATTATCTTCACCTGCTTCACATTTAAACACAGACCTTTTCTGGAAGCTCCTGGGTGTTCTGTGCTCAATAAAAAACACAGCGTACTGCATCGATCGCTGAATCCCAGAACCCTGCTGAAATACACAGGGATGAGTCACTTATTTTATAAAAGAAAAAAAAAAAAAACAAGGGGTAAAGATGTATTATTTCATCAAACGAAACTCTAGTCATTTCCTCTTTGAGCTTTTTAACAGGATCATCTGGCTGCTGGCACCAAATATGTGCTTCAGTGTTGTTGCACTGTTTCATGCCAGAAAAAAAAAAGACCTGAAAGGCCAGTTAAGAGTATGAGGTTGTTTAAGGACAATACAAACAGCCAGAGGAATTTACTTTAATACTGCTACTACTTTCTATGCACAAATCAAGCTGAAACAAACCAGGTAAACAGACATTAAGTGATTGGATGTCTTTTAATTTTCTGACCAAATCTAAAACAAAGTTTCTGACTCGTGAAGTTATTCTTGCTCAGGTTATTTCTTGTGTCCTACATGTAAAAGAAGTTCATAGAGTCTGCCTTATTTCATTTACACAATGTTAGGAATATTCTGCAGAAAAAAAAAAAAAAAATCCATGCGTTTGTTGGTTATTGACAGGATTGTTGGAATCTGCCATTATTAGCATGTCTAATTCGCTCTCTGCAAATTCTCCAACTGATTCAAATGGCTGCAGTGGGGGTTCTGATGGGAACTAGCAGGAGAAATTAAGCATATTTCTATTTGGCTGAGGTAAGCGTTACAATGTGCTGCTAACCTCTAAACTATTAGTGTGCATCAAACGGTAATTCTTGTTGCCAGTGTTTTGTCCGTCTGAGCCATCATTGTGCGGTGATGTACATAAGCTCCGCCCACTTCCATGCCTTAATTTGTTTGGCTTCTATATAAGCCATGCTCCTGCTTCCAGGCGTGCCTTGCATGCTATGCTGCTACATGCTGGGCCCTGGTGAGGAAACCTTCGTTTTGTGCCAAGCACAGTGTGAGCTACTCCATTCTAAAGCTGCTTGTAAAGATACAGATGAGCCCAATTCACTTCTCGGTGTGTAAAAACCACTTAAGGTAGTTGTTTTCTCCCCATCCAGATGGGGTACTGGCTGCACGTGTGATCATTCATATCAAAGCCGACAGCCCTACTGCCACTGTTGCTTTGTTTTAACCTAATCGATTTAAATGTAAACTAATTTAAATGAATTAAACTAAACTGAATCATAAGTAAAATGAACCTGGGGTTATGGAACTGAATGTTCAATTAAACTGAAGTTTAATTGAACTGAATTTGTTCATTGAAACTAAAAAGCATTTAGATAGGTAAATTGTGATTCAGATGAACGTTTTGCTTGTTTGTCTTGCAGTTTGTTTGTTTGCATTGATTCAACTGGAGCATCCATTACGTCTGTCCAAAGAAAAGCTGGTATTTCTTGTTTGACTGTTATTTAACGTCCTGTTACCGCCAGACTATTTTAACCTCCAACCTTTTCTAATCTGCCAAATGTGGCAACCTTTCAAGTTTTGCGAGTTTCTTTCCTTTTGTTCAGTTATTTTTGTGACCACAAGCAGAGAAGTTCATGTCCCAGCGCATCAGGGTTGATCAAAGCTATAAGGTTTTCTTAAACTACTGCACAATAATAACTTAAGTATTCAAATCACAGGAATGTCCATAACACCTTTTGATTACATTTGCGAGGCAGGCAATAATAGAAAAATTCTAATTTCATGTTTTTATTACAGAACAAAGCCTTCGTCTTTCTTGCATACTTCATAATAGAAACACGTTCCTGCAAAATCTATTGCCATTTTGTTTTTTTCTTTGTGTTTATTGCGGAACATCTAAGCAGAAACACAATATCAGTCTAATCTCATTACCTTACCCAAGCTGGCAGTGTGAAAACAAGCTCATAGAAAACAGTTCCTCATCTGTCTGCTCTGCATTATTCTAACACATCCTCCTGTAACAATGCCTCTGCAAAGCCTTCCTCTTTGGCATTTCTTCCAAACAGTTTTAGCACCTATAAATATATACAGTATGTGTTTCGCAGTATGTTGTTGTCTGTCTGTACTTCTGCTAAATGCAACAGTTTACTGAGGAAGTCTGAGGACAAATAAACACAGGGGCAGCACTGAAAGTTACCCCGTGGTTTTTAGTTACTTTAAACACTGTTTAAACTTCTGACTGTTTAGCAACTAATTGGTTGCCAACAATGCAGCTCTACGATAGGAAACAAAGCACCTCAGGAGCAAACAGAGAGCTGAGCATGAATATTTTTAAGACTTCCAACTTCTTCCTTGTCAGAACTGATAAAACCCCGAATATTTCTTCAGCACACAGTACAATATAACAGGATATATTAAGCCACGGGTTGGATAACCAGTTCCCAGAAGTGTTGTGCCGCAGCATACTGTAGGTGAATGTAATCAAACTGTGTGCTTGGCAACATTAGTTGCTTGTTCCACATGTTTGGTGGCACAGAGCGTCCCAAAACGTGTTTTCCCTGTAAATCAAACTGCCTGGAAACAGCCTGTGCTGAGCATTTTCCGGCTCCTGGGCAAACAGGCCTTTGTTACATTCAAGGATGCATGTCTTCTTGTGAGCGACAACACATTCCTGCAGACAATTGAATGTAAATGTGTACCTGCAGGTGTTTGCTTCAAATGCCAAAGGTGCTCAGGAAGAAATGCTTACTCTAGTAAAAACACAGAAACAGAATTGATGAACTGTTATATACTAATTTGAAGCTAGTTAAAAAATAAGGCAAGCAATCAAATAAAAAAAGAAGCATTTTGGCTTTATCCCTGTAAGTAAAGCAGAATCCCTTGATTCAGCCAAAACAGGAACAGTAGCTACAATAAATGGCACAGTTTGCAGTAAACAAGCACGATCTGTTTGTATTTCAGATAGAAGACTCTGCAGTGAGCTGTTTCGTCCACAACGAGATTAAATCAATCTTAGTTACAGTTCTCAGTGCTGCCAAGAAGCTATAGAGGAACCCAGGCGACCATAACTGCATGGAAACAATAAGTGCAAAAAAGAGCAAATGGTTTGGTGACTGAGACACCTTCCCTCCTTCTGTCTTTCTTCCCCTTCCTCCACTTTCTGCAGTTTGCTCCCATTTATTCTTCTCTTTCCTCCTCTCTCATCACCTGTGTGGGAGGCACAAAGCCAAATCCACTCAGCTGGAATTAAACTCACTGGGACCTTAGAGATTGCACTGCTTCACTTTAATCACACACACACACGCATGCGCACACGCACACACACGCCGTTTCACTCAGCGCATGGAAAGACTGAGGCAGGGATGGAAAGATGTAATAGATAGGAAGGTTAGGTGAGGGCGGCGGCTGGGGAGTGCCCACGTCATACGACGCAGGAATAAACATTACTGTCATAACAGTGACAGCGATGGCAGCTGTGGTTCTGCGCCTCCGCTGTTTAAAGGAGAATAACACAGTAATACGCCGAGACTGTGTCCAGAATCACCGAGTGAGTACACGATAGACATCCAGAGTTTGCTCTTCCACTCTGCTTGAGGCTGATGGCTCGAGGCTACATGAGTCACCACGAGTGTAACAAGGGAGCATTGTAGGTAATTTAAGTGGTACATTTTGAAAAGAGTGGCGAAGTAGGAAAAAATAGGTCGAATCTCTTTAGGTCTTGCATCATTGTAAAATTGTGTCGTCGATCCGACCATGTTTTGTAGACGGAAGCTGGATAAAGGCCGCTGGAAGTAGGGGTGTGAAGGATGCTGCAGCACCTGATGTATACCAGAAGATCAGCATGTCGAAATCCATAATTAAACTTTTTTTATTAGTGTTGCCTTATGTTGAATTCCAATAATATTTGATATTATTGAGTTTATATATGAACCAGCACTGTTATTGTGCATAAGTGTGCAAAGTTTGCAAAGGTTAAGCCCCCCCCCCCCCNCACACACACACACACACACACACAGACACACACACACACACCAAGGCTTATTTTTTAGCCGTTCTTCGTGACGGCTGCATTTCATTAAAGTTGGATGTGGGATCCGCAGGTACACTAACAGTCAGATGGGTTTTGACATTTCCTCTTTCTATATCACTGTTTAACAATCTCTCGGAGGAGACGAGGTGGGGGCTGTGGGTGGTGACTCATACAATGTCTGTCTCCTTCCAGCTTCCCCCCAATCAGTGGCCGAGGTAGGTGAGGACGAACAATGTTTGACTTTCGGTTTCTTTTATTTTTTCCTCTCATATTAGCTGCAAAACTCCCCTGACAACCACCACAATATAAGAAAAGAGTTTTCATTTTTTCTGCTTTTGAGAACGAGAACGTAAAGGTTGCACACCTCTAAGTTTCGGAGACAACGCCCCCCCTTCGTCTCATCCTCGAAGCAAGGGACTTGTTTTATCTAGATAAACCCGCTGCCCTGATTGCAAGAAGCTGAAGTCTGTTGTTACGGCTCGCCTGTGGGTGGGGTTGTGAGTTGGAGAGGTGTATGGAGGGGGTAGAAGAGGAAAAGGAAAGAATAAGACTCCCAACTGTCAAGTGGTCACATCCTACACAAGACAAGATCATTTGTTCTGTTCAGACATCACACCATTCATGTTTTTCCTCCTAGCAAACACAGTGAGGTGGATGTTGGCAAAGTAATAAACTGTTCTATAAGATTACTGCTAACTCTTTTATTTGTTCATTCATTTCGCTGGTCATTCAGGGCTCTTTGTTTTCCTTCAAGCACAGAATGAGCTCATTATTGCCAGAGAAGCTGGTGGTGCTCAGTAGTTCCTGCAGTGGCAATTCCTCACTTTGTTTTGTAGCTCTTAATGAATCTTCTATGTCAGACCTACTTATTGAACAAAACAAAAATTTCATATGAATCTGCACTGCTTGTACACAAAGTTGTTGAGTTCGAACAGGAAATGAGACAAGATGCGTTGTTCGGTAAAGGCCAAACAACTCGAGGAAGAACATGGTCTTTCCTGTCAGAACTGCAGGTTTACTCGTGGTTCCTGTAGTTTCTAAAAGTTTTCAGTTATCGGGCTTCTTTCTTGTGAACCAGTTTGTTTTATTTTAATTTTTTTGTCAGATCCAGCCCTGTGATTTTGTTCCTCTGAACCCATTTTCCTGTTTTATTTTGGGTTGCTATATATTTCACTTGTTTTGCTTCCTGTTTGGTCTTCAGTTCACACCTGAGTTCCATCATGAGGACTATCTGTGTATTTATTTAAGACCCTTGTTTTGCCTCCTTTGCTGTATTATTGTTTTTTGTTTCATGCCTTGGTTGTGAGGATTTTTGGATTTCCTGCCTTGCAACATTATTTGTTATTAAATTTCTTTGTCAGCTGAATTCATCCTGTTTCCTGCTTGGTGACTGCAGTTTGGATCCATGCCTCTCAGCTCACGGCAGAGTGTCATGAACCGAGTTTTGGTTTGAGAGGCAGACACCCTCTCTTACTCTTTGGACCCAGCCTAAAATCAGATAATTATAAGCTTTTTGATGAAACTTTGAGCTGCCCTGAGTTTCCTTGAGTCAGTGTTTACCCATCCTGGTCCTCAGGCACACTGCCCTGCATGTTTTAAATGTTTCCCTGCTTCTTTAACAGGTTTCTCTAGTTTCTCTAGACCTTGGTGATCAGCATCTAGGTTAATTAATTCCTTTGAATTAGACATATTAAAACAGAGAAACACCTAGAACGTGCAGGGCAGGTATCTGTTGCCAAGTGTTTTTCTGCCTTCTTGAGTTTGGTTTTATAGGAGGGGTCTTCAGGCTGCTACATACTCTGCAAGAACTGAAGAAATTGTTTATCCAGGGCTGCCAGAAAACAGATAGGATTTTTTTTTACCTTGTCGTCCTAGTTTGGGTGTTTTTGAAACTTACTATTCTTAGTCAGAAATTTGAAATGTGAGCAGTTAATGCAAAGTAATTAAAATGTTGACATCCCTGCTTTTCTGCACTAGAGTTTCTTGCGAAGTATGAAATCTCCTGTTCAACAACAAACGTTGTCCTTGTTCTTGTCACCTTAAGAAAACAAACCATTTTCTTGGCTCGTTTGGAGCATGAAACAAGCTTTACAATTAAAGGGGAGTTTTTTTCTCTCGATTGTTACCTCTCTGAAAGCTCTTAACTTCCTTAGCTTTACAACATGTTTACAAACTGCTATTTAACTACCTTCTTTTTTCTACAAAAGGAAAACTTTCTTAGTTTAAGCATTTGGAATGGCCACTATGTTCTATTGTGAATAAAATATGAGTTCATGAGATTTGCAAATCATTGCATTTTGTTTTATTTATATTTTCCATATTATCACAACTTTTTAAATATTGGGTTAGTTTCCATAGTTGTAGAGCAGTGTCTTTGTATTTTGACTTCTGTATGGAAGCTCTTTTTTAACAGAAAACATCCAAAACTACAGCTCTAAATATTCAGATCTTAAAATCACACTAATGATAAATAATAAAGTATAAAAAACTGTAGAAATGCATCTATCCTGTTTTGAAAAGTGTACTCCAATAGAATCATTTATAAACATGTGGGCTGAGGTAGGCAATGAAATAATGTCCACAGACTAGAATGCAGTGTTGCATGCCGTGCACAAAAAATTAGATTTTCAAAAAATGGCTGCACAAAACGAACATCGCAAACGTGTTCAGGGTTGCTGGAACTGAAACTATTTACAATTTTCTTGCAATTTCCTCAAAATTCAAAAATCTGAGCCACCAGCTAGTCTCCAACAGTCACAGCCAATTCAGATACTAGTTTTATGATCTTTTTCCCTTCATTCCAACCATTTAAAAACCTTTATAATGATAAATATTACTTTCAAACTCACACATATTACTTAAACTTTGCCCTGCTGTCACTCATTTTCAAATTCCACCCCCTCCTCCTCCACATGCTTACGAGTCTTTAAGCTAGAAAAACACCAAGTCACGCCCAAAGGAAGGTCAGCATCTTCTGCAGCAGACCTCATAAAGAACAACCTTTTCCTTAGAACAAAAGTTCATGACAGTTATTCAGATGGTGATCAAAAACACCTCGGATGACTCAAACTAATTGTCACTCTCGAGTCACGAAGAAAGAAACAATGAGGAAAAAGAAATTGGGTGACAGGCAATATGAACTCTCACTACACACATTTCTGAAAGAAATGCCAGGAATGTCTTCAGGGAATACCCTCACACATCCAATTTACTTTCAGCAGAAGGCAGAAAGATATGACTGAAGGAAAAACAGAAGGAAGTCTTATCAGACAAACCCACTTTTTGCACCTTTCAGTCCTTGACTTTGTTTGAGGGGACGGTTTGATTTTGTTGCAGAATTTAGAGTTTTGATTTTTGACTAGATGATTTTTTTTTTATTTTGCAATTTCATCACAAAAAAATAAGAAAAGAGACATAACTGTGACTTTTGTTGTCTTTTTTTTTTTTTTTACAACCATCTGCAATCTTATTTGTTGCTGAGAATAAATTTGGCGTCGAAATTTGTCACACTTCTGTGTCACAACTCACATTTCCAAAAGTCTTACTGGTGTTATGATGTCCACGCACAGTCGGAAAGTTTTTTTCTCAATCTGGAAAAAGTGTGAAATTTCTGTTAAAAGTAGACAATAAAGAGTCAATGTTATAAAAAGACACTTGCAACACTGATGTCGCAAGAAGAAGACTGATAAAAATTACAACTTTGTTGATGACGAATGTTGCAACAACCTAAAACACAGTTTCTTTTAATTATTGTTGGGAACATTGGTTCCTTTTCCCAGTAATATCCTGTCCATGTTAATTTGCCTTCATTTTCTCCCCCGTTTCCTTTATCTCAGACAGTCCTTCTGACACACATTATTATGACATCACATGAAGGCCTAATTAAGAATACATTAAAGTGTGTGATTCTGAGTCATTTAGTTTCCCCAAGATCAGTAAATAAACACCACTCCTAATGTAACCGTGACTGGTCAGTTGTGATAATTTGTTTCTCTGGGGCCACTCATGCAGTAAGCAAATCTTCATCTTGTGTTTGTGCTCATGCTGTAAAGAAAATCAATGTGGCTCGTAAAAAGGTAAAAGAAAAAAATCAAAAAGTAATTTCCTGTCTCCTAAAAGTCAAGTCACTGTCGCACGCTAATGGCTATTTTATCTACCTCTGCCTCTAATGGAGCATTTCTGCTTCCTCCCTTTCTGTGAGTGGAGGTAGATGTACTCTGAGTCCGTTTATCTCTGTCCTTTGTTTGCCTGAGTTGAACCACTATAAATGTAAAGTTTGGAGTCATGAAAGAAAAGGCTCCTTGGTGCCGGTTCATTAGAGAAACGATCAATGCCCTGGAAATGAGCCTTTACCTGAATTCAATCAGTGACGGAGTTAAAGCCTGTTATCATGAAGCGAGTCTGGCCCCGATGAAAGGGTACAGGGCGAGCAGACATGTCCCAGCTGATAGGAGCCGGGCGGGGAGAGACGCTCATCGGGTAATTTCCCCTCAGAGTGTAATTCCTGAAGAGATGAGGGAGCAGAAGGAAGGAAGCTACGTGGACCTTAAAAGGCTCGAGGTGTGGAAAAACTACTGTTTGTCATCTGCTGGTAAGGTAATGTACCATTATTAATCTGGGATCTGAATAATCAGCTTAAGTGGGTGAAAAGGCTATGAACAATTGTTTTCCTACTTGCTGCAGATAGCTCCTTGAACAAACTCACTTTAGAGAATTAGAGTCTAATTCTAACCAGGTTGATGAGCTAACAGATAATTCAATCAAGGCCAAAATCAAAGTGGATTTCTGCCAGCTGTTAGCATCTGTTAACATAGAATTTTCAAGTTATGCTTTAATACTTTGATGTTTACTATATTTATAATAAAAAGGCTCCATATAAAAATATCTGCCTGAACTGTGCCTATGAATCGGCACTTAAAGTTACTGTTGTACTACTTTTGGCTTTTAGTTAGGCTTTTGCTGTCTTTAGCTTGTCTTTTGATACTTTTTCCAAGCATTTTGCTACTATTAGCTTCTAGCTAGCCTTTTACTAATTTTAGGTAGGTTTTTGCTGCTTTTAGTTAGCATTTCTGTACTTTTAACTAGTCTTTTGCTACTTTTAGCTAGCTTTTTGCTACATTAGGTTTATGGCAAGGTTTTTTTTTAGCTTTTAGTAAGGTTCTGCTTCCATCCATCCATCCATCCATCCATCCATCCATCCATCCATCGGCCATTTCAGAAAGCAACAAACAAATAACCTATTTTAATTTGTTGGGAAATGGCCACCAGTGCACTTATTACTCAGCGTGTTATATGTTTAAATGTCATCACCTATTGTTTTGGCTCAGATTGTTACCAAACCACTTTAGCAGAGTGGGTGCACTTGGCTGTTTTTTTGTTGGAAACAAGGTCGGCTCATGCAGTCATACCACTGACAAATCCCCACTCGCACACCTCAAGAAACTAATGTGACTCTCAGGTTGACTAATTTTTGTGAAGGAGGTAAATGGAAGAAAGGAGCCTCAACACGCAGAAGCTGGATGAACATAATGAATGAGTCAGATGAGTGACCACCCCCACCCCACCAACACTTGTTCTCAGTGACAGCTGATGCTTTAAAAGCCTATTTTATCCCATTTGATGGCATTTACCTTGTCTTTTGACTCATCCTCCGAACCTGCCCTTCGTTTCACCTGTCTCTACCGCAAACCTGATAAATGTCAAGTCAAATAGCCTTCACTCCTCACCAGTGAGCCCCACCCCCATCCGCAACCACAACATATCTTATATCTCAAGCCTGCCTCACCTGCTGCAAGCACCCACTTCTTGGAGTCTATTCCACCTGACGTCACAGTGTTTAAATTAATTTGCTGTCTCTCTTGGCTGTGACTGCGCCCATGCGTTCGGCCCCCTGACTTCCTTTCCCTCTCACCGTACAAACACAAACGAACCTTTCATTTTGCTTACGTCCATCTCATCTGGCTCCGGTTGTCAGGCATGGCCCGATGAGTCACCAGCTGTCACCACCCACCTGCAGTCACACTCTTATTAGCAGCTGCCATCGTCAGAGTGGTAATGATGCTTCTGACCTCCGCGGTTATGACTTGTGAGGTCATGGTGAGGCTCTGATGAGCTGCTTGCTGTGCTTCCACTGTGATTTCACCTGCTGAGGGGAGCTGCAGAGTGAAATGTGGGTGATGCGGTGGTGCCGTGTAGATCGACAGTAGATAAACTGAAGGTTCAAGTGGCTCATCTTCAGTGTGGAGCTCTTTAGGTAGGCTATTTTAAATGAGGAAACAGAGCGGTAAAAAATATCAGCAGCTGAGGTGAGCTGATATGAATCAAGCTGCAAAAACTGTAGTCTTCATATTTCATTCAGAGGAAATGAACAACTATTTTCATTTGACCTGACCTGGCTGGGAAAAACCAGTCTCTAAAAGTTTTTTATAATTAGTTTAACACTGGGCATTTCCAGTCAGAAACTGAGAATATGTCTCATGACGCCTTTACGGAATATTTAAAAATGTACAGACTGAGAATGAATCTCACGTGGACACCAGTTTGAATATCTCATGCAGATAATAGCTAAAACAGAACTGTACTAATTAGAGGAAGTGTCACTGATCCAGACAAGCACAAATGGATTATTTGCTTTCAAGCTCCAATTAATGACTTTATTATTGGTAACGAATGACTTTACAGAAACATGACCTACACAGCTGAGTTTCTGTGCTTCCAGTTTAGCCTATTGTCTTGTACTTTCCCTGTAAAATCAGGAAGGTGCTTTTGGATTTCACGGCAAATTCCCCTGCAGAGAAAAACAGATGCAACGCTAATGTTGTTGGAGCAGAACCACTCAGCACATCAGTGGTTAAAAAAAGTTTTAGATTATAAAAGTAATGTGTGCTTGACATGACGTTTTTTTTTTTTTTTTTCTTAAACAAAGTGTTTAAATTAGCAAAAAATTATGGAGTGTTCGATAATTGGGTGTGTGGCTGTACTAACTGGGTGAAGTGTTTTTGTAAAAAAAAAAAAAAAAAAGGGGTCAGTTTTCAATTTGCGCCGGAGCAATTTATAAAATATAAAATCTGTCTAAAATCCCTTTGAATAACTCAGCTGAATCAATAAAAGAGCCAGTCATTTTTATGAAACTGGTCATTTATTAAAACAAATCAGTCCTAACTGAGATATTAAACGAATCTAAAACAGTCAAAAAACAGACATAAAACAGTTCATGTCTGACTTGAATAAAGAGAACTTAAACGTTATTGAGAACCATTATTATATGTTGTTTATATGATGCTGTGATCAGTAATTAAGGCTCGCCAAAAACATATTCTTGCCAGCCTCCAGCATATTCTTTCTTTCTTTCTTTATTTTTTGGAGTGTCTTTGTTGCAGATGTTGTTCTTGAACACAACATGTTTATTAGGTTCTTATTATTAGGTCAAATGTTTGTGTGTATGTCTGTCTTTTAATGCATGTTTTTGGTGAAACCACTGACAAAAGCCCAGTTTTAGTGATGACATTTTTGAGATTCTGGTCAGGCTCGTAGTTAATGAGTAAACTGAGGTCATGTTGAGGTTGGGGTAAATTTATCCACGATCAATGGAACACATTTCTTTGGAAATAAGAACATTTTGACCCATGATTACTCATTGCTACTTAGATCACATGCATCTTTAAATTCTACATTCAGTTTGTGTGTTTGTGATGCCATTTCATAAAGAATAATCTGTACAGGCAGCTGGACACAGACTTAATAGTGTCTATGTGTCCCCTAACACCAAAAAAAAAAAAAAAAAAAATCCTGCTATCTATTTGCTACCAAATTTGTCTTGTGGCTGTAGTGTGTCCTCCAAAAAGGCATTTTTTTTTTTTTTTTTTTTTTTTACTTTTTAAGAAAGGTCACTGGTTGGAAAGTTGCTGTGTGGTTTTTTTTTAAACATGTGCAGGAATCGAGAGGATCAACAAGTTCAGGACATTTTCCATGTGTGAAACAAAACTGTGGATTCAGCAGCGGCACAGATGAAAAAGGTCGTCCAAACATTCCTCTGGACAATGTTCAGCGTGCAGACAGGACCAGTTTCCTGCAGGCCAGCGTACGCTTCCCGTCCTCGCTACGAGTGACGCTGAGCTTCCTCTACAACAGGAAACGTTCCTGCTTTTTTCCCTAAAAAGACCAGGGCTGAGTCGTTCGGACATTTTAAGGCGGAGGGGAGGGATTTACAGCACTCTTTCTTGTTCTACATGTCATTCTGAAGTTCAAAGAGCCATTCTTTAAAGGAATAGTTCGGATTTTTTTGAAGTGACGGTTTTGTGGAAAGGTTAGGAACATTTTACAGTATAAGAAATAGAGTTTTCCCAAATGAAACGTGTTCCCACAGCTATCGTAGTGTTAAACTGACCGGGTTGTAAAGGCTTATCAAATAATGTTCACATCCATGAAATGTTTTGGGATTGGAGTTGTTTTAAGATGACAGCAATCCACTTTGTTTTTGCCCTCATGGGCTAGCTCAGTCAGAAATACTACCTACAACAGGTAACATATTAATTGTTCATAGCCTTTTCACAGAAACTCACTTCAGATAATCTGAGTTATCCCTTCAAATAGATCCTGTTCAAGGTTTTCAGTGCTGGAATACAGAACGCGCACCTGTTTATATCCTATTTCAGTAACTGCAATCACTGGTCAGCGGTACTCAAAGTGCAATTAACCAACAAATCTGAATCATTTCAGGATGTTTGTATCGACATGTTGAGCTCAGAGTCTCTCAGGGTGAAAAGGTGATTTTTTTGGGGTGGTGTTTGCTCATAACATGACAGAAACTTTGATGACTGTGAAAAAAAACCCCACCTGTCAGGGATTTCACACGTGTCCATGAGACTTCTGCGCCTCAGAAACCATCATGACTAACAGGTCTGAGGGTTTCAGCTTGTTCCTCCATGTGGAGTGTTTCTGTCGCTCTAAACCTCTCTGTACTTACACCTACATTTAGTTATTATGTAGTGAAACACATTGTTGATGCGTGATTGGTAGGGAAAGTTTAGCCAGAAAGATTAGGTTTTGCTGGAAGTGTCACTTCCTCTTAAACCGCTGAAGTAAACTGCAACAAATCATTCACTAAGTGGTTTTTAAAACCCAAAGTTTCAGCAGTAGTCACACACCACTGTGTGGGAAGTTCTGAACTTTGAACATCCTGTCACATTACTTAGTCTTTCATTGGTAATACGGTACACTTTGTTATTTGACTGAATAATTTCATGACTAAATAATTATCAGCTAGTTTTGCTCTCTTTAAATGACTGACTCTTACTGTGGTCTGCGTGATTCAGCTCCTAAATTGCTTATGTTGTTCAGTCATTATGTTCAAATAAACATTTTAAAATTTGATAATTGTGTGATGTATTGAACCTGTGAAACCCACAAGTAAAGTAAGCATTTTAATTATGAATATTCAGCTCTGATTCGAAACACATTCACAAGCTTGTCCTTTGTTTCAAAATTAGCCACCAGACTGGCATTATGTGGGCTTACATTGTGATGTCTGGAAATAAAACAAAGAAAGACCTGAACTATAAACACATTATTGTCTCTGAGTGCTTAAAATCACCAAGAAATTATGTTTTAGAAGTCATATTGAGCTTTGTTTCTCTTGGTCAAAAACACATCGGGACTTTTTAGCAACATTTCAAGAGCTATAAGCCCTATAAGCTTCGGAGAAATCAGCTGTAAACACAGAGAAATTCCCGACATCACTGTCATGGCAGATGCATGAAGCTCTTCTGATGCGGTCACAGCTTCGACCAGATGAAAAATCTTAAAGAAAAAGGCCTTCGGCTGCAAAGCGAACAAACCCAGCTGGGGTCAAGGCTCAAAAACAAAGTCTAAAACAGCAGTGAGGAACTGGCAGAGAATAAAAAATATTTATGGCAAAATGAATGTTGGGAAATTTAAACTGGTGATGTTACAAGAAATGGGAAGTCGGATTATGAGGACAGCATACTAGCTTACTAGATGAAACTAGCTGGCTTTCACACTAAAAACTGCAGGGTTATTTGTTGTTTTAAAGCTTTCAGGTCATAGATTGGGTTGGTTTGAACAAATATTGGGTCAAAACGTTTGGCCCAGTGATTTAGTCAGAGATGCCATCTTAGTTCTTCACAGTTCACCAGTTTAAGCTGGAAGTTGACCAAATTGGATCTTATTGGACCTCTGCTTTAGAATGTAATACGTAATGATAAGATGGTAAAAACAACTTGTAGGAAGATGTTTAACATGATTGACTTTGTTAACTACTTTAGTTTGCATAAAACAGTGAGTTTGGATTCCTAAAAATGTATTAGTTTGTGTTAGCTAGCTGATGCTAATATCAGTTAGCACCAGCAGATTTTGTTCCTTTTTTTAACTCAACTTTTTCGTAGTTCTAAATCAACAAACTGGCCATTTTAAAACCTAATATGGATTTGTAAAAAGTTGTTTCACTATTTAAACTCATTTCATAGCTTAAAGGGAATGCTTTGCAGCATATTTATAAATTCCTTATTTCATATTTTCTTCACTTTAACATGTTTTTTTACTGAGCTCAAGACAAAAATCTTTTTTTTTTTGAATTATTATTATTATTTAACCTTACCCAAGGCATCGAAGTGGGTTGAAACTTTTAAAAATAAAACTGATTTTACACTTTGTTTGAGCAGATTAATTTTTTTCTCAGTATCACAAAGATCCAAACAGAAAACCTACAAACCTGTTGCTAGTTTCGTAAAAACAAAACAAATAATGATACTGCAAGCTGAAATTAAGGTAAAATATGTTTTTTGCGAGGTTGTGGTTGTGAAAAACTAGCACATTTTGAAGGTGTTTGTTTGTGTGGAAGTTTTTGAACACATACTCCTCCTCAAGAGTTATTGTTATTAATGCATCTTTGCATTTATTCCTTGTGGTAAAATCTGAAGATTTTGGAACCAAAGCTATTCTGCTTTTGTGGTTTGAGTTCATTATTTTACCGGAGGAATGTATATCAAACTGGTCTTAATCACCAACTAATAATCAAAAAGATGCTTATGTCAGGAAATATGCATAATCAGAAATATGTCTCCACATATTTGGTGCATGTTATTTGTTTTACTTTCTGTAACCGACTTGATCAGCACGCCTTATCTTGTAGTGAACACTCCCTCTCAAATTGTTCGGGTCCTGCGGGGGAAGGAAACAGACATGTTGCACGGTATCTGGGCCCAACACTCTCTGCCCCTGTTTACCCACCAACATCCTGCACCAACAGGCCTGCCTCAGAGTCAGACAACAGTGAGTAATCTTGACCAATCTGTTCCTCCATTCCTCTGGCTTCTGCTTCCTCCCAGCAGGCCCCAGCCCCGAGCCAACGGCTCAGCTCGCGTCATGTGGAGCCGTTGGGCGGGAGGGTGGCGTGCTGTGTGCGCATGCAGCCCACCTGGCTGTTAAACTAGGTGTGATCTCTGAGGAGGATGAGAACGGGGTCTAGTGTCAGTGAGGATGATGATGACCAAGCTGAAATACAGTAGCAAATGGAATCCCATCTGGGGGGGGAGGGAGACGCTGATGCGTAATGAGCTGACCCGTGCTCCAGTAAAGGCTGCTTCGAGCTTCGAAGGGAACATGTTTTTACGTAACAAAGTCAGACACACGAGCTGTTTATGTTGCGTTTGTCGCCGCAGTCTGAACCCGAAGAGAGGCCGACAGTAACACAGGAAGTGGTACAAAACAGGTGCAAGACTTTCTTGTTAAATTACTTTGAAACCTCAAAATATCAAATCTGCGATTTCCATTTTAATGACACACAAAAAGGTTAGAGCTAAGGAAAGTGAAACACTCAGAGGAAAGCACCTGGTATTTTTTTCAAGCCAGAACATATTTTGACAAAACAAAAGGACGCCCTGTGATTTAGGTTTTAATGTGCCAAGGTGTTCTTACTGAAAGAAAAACAGAAATGTAAACAGCCTCCAGATAGTTTCTGTTGCATCTGCTGTATTTTTAGTCTTAACTCAACTTTAAATAGTTTCTGAGGCACATTGATGACAGAGCAACTGCTTCTTGGGTCTACCAACCACCAACAAAGACATCATCCACAGAAAAACCTGGATAAGTGATCCAATCTCATCTCACTGCAGGATCTTCACCTCCACATCTTTGAGGCGTTTGAAGCAGCTGGCCGGTAAGAGGAAGTGAAGAGTCATATCCAAGACTGTGGAGGAATACAGATTGAAACATTATATATGGATATAATATCCACTCAGGTCTCACTATTATCTGATCACTGATATCAGGAGCTTCAGTCATCTTTGAACTCTGATGCTTTTGTTAACAGCCAATCCACATGATTGATCACAAACTGGAGACATGATTGGTCTTTTCATCTCGACCTTTGATTTGTGCTTTAAAAACAAATCAAAGGTCAGTTAAAGTGGTTTTAGGTTTTTAGATACAGTGGGAAAAGCTAACTGAGAAACCTTTTGTGTATAAAATCTAGATAAAAAACTCATGTCTCATACAAACTGATCAGCTGTTTTTTTTATTTCTACACATAATAACCTGACTAATAGTCACTGACCAACACAATCTACTGTTCTCATATATCTATCATCCTCCTCTGAAGATGAATGCAGAGTGATAAGGTTTTTGCTCGTCTTGTGTAATTGTGTGTGTTCATTTACCTGTATAATTATGAAAATATCCTTTGAATCATTAAATAGATATGAATGAAACTTTTAAACAGGAATCATTAGATGTACAGCTGATTAACCTTTGGAGTCTGTCTGATTCAAGATGGCCGTCACAGCAAATCAATCTTAGCAACACGAAACTGGTTATAATTCAGTCAACTTTTCACATATCAAATTTAATTTTGGTGTGGAAGTTGCTGAGAATGATCCTTAACTAATAATCTGAACACAAACTGATCACATAAGATCTGTGTTTAAAAGTTTGCTTTTAAATATTGGAGTCAACTCTGTCTGTTAGCAAAATATGAGCCACTTGGCAGATTTAAATGAAACATTCAGAAACCAATTAATGGCCGTACATCTAAAACTGATACAACTGATTAACTTTTAAAGTCAACCCAAGTCAAGATGTTCGCCACAGCAAATTGACCTTAGCCTACACAAAAACGGCTATACTTCAGTGAATTGTACAGATGTTAAACTAAAATCTGGTGTGGTCGTAACTGAGAGTTTTTCCCAACACATACTCTAAAGTCACATGAGATTGAGCATAATATTACTTTGAATGTTTAACCGTATTGGCAATAACTGTTATTTTTTTATTTCTCTCGTGAGTTGAACTCTGGCATGAAAGGCGGCGGGTGATCCCTTTAAATTATAAAAGTTTTCCTAAAATGTCCAACAACTTTGATGTCACTAAACTGTGTGTGATGAGAGCTGAGCTAACATTCTTATAAAAAAATTAGCTTCATTTAGTTTCACATGTGGTTTACACTTTCCTGCCCAGCAGGCAGATGGGGAGTGTTGCTATAGAGGCGAGGCTCAGATTTGTGACTCAGCCAAGACTCGTCCACATGAGTCTTCCAACCACCTCCTCTTGTGTCTTTACCTTTTACTGCCTTTTGTCAGACCAACACAGATAACACGCTCAGGTCCTACTGTTCTCTAATTACAGCTAAACCTTCCCACCTAGACTGCATGTTGTGGAAATTTCAGTCCCAGAATGTTTGTCAGATCGGTTTGGAGAAGCATCCATCTCGCAGGAGTGACTGATACTTGATGTGCGATGTGACGTGTTTCAAATCAAGTCGGCTGCAGCAGAGGAGCGTCACGCCCTCGGAACTCCACATACCTTCCCTGTGAGTCACCTGCGCTTGTGTTTTTCAGTAAACAAGATTTGCCATGTGTCACCTAAAAGGCCGCTGAGTCTACACAAGCTGTTTTTCTAAAGATCATGTGACCCAGAGTGTCAACACTTAAGCGTCATTAGATGATTTCAAGGATTGTTTTGAAGCCCAAGGCTCCTGTTGTGACCATAAACATTTTTTTTTTCATTTTTATTCTGTCAATCTTTCAGTGACTTCTCTTATGATTACAAAGAACGGCTGTCAACACATGAATAAACACCAGCTCAGACTTGTGCTTTTATGCCATCTTTTTCCTATTGTTGTGTGTAAGCAGCAATTTCAGGCTCAATTTTAATGGATATTAAAAGAATTATGAATAACTTCTTTGAAATCGATCCAAACACGTGTTGAAACCGAGACAAAAGACAGACTCATACCTGACATGAAAATGTGACCGACCGAGTCTAAGTGCATCACTTCACACGTGTCATCAGAAAGCGTTTTCACACGTGTCTCAAGTGACCACCTGCGGTCCCATCTTGGATCCCCACGCTATCTGTAGAGAAAAATCTGTTGACAAAACATCAAAGTCCTGAACACGAGTCCAGTTTCACCTGACGAGGATTGGAATCTTGTTTACAAATGTGAACGTGCAAACACCCGACCGGTCAGTTAGCTCCGGCTTTCTCTGACTCACATCTTTCACCTAGAGACGTCAGCGAAAAATAAAAATAAAAACAACTTATCGATAACAGCTCTGAGGCCTGTCCTTGTAAAGTATGGAAATAGTATTTTTTTCAACAATAAAAGTGGTGAAGTTTAAAATATTTCTCATTGTTTTTTTCTACATCTGCACCAAAATGTTTCAAAATGGGACCATGTGCTATTCCAGCTTATAAGATTAGATAATTACTTTGATAGACATTTTTAGTTAGATTTTCAGACTTTTTTTATTTTATTTTATCTTCCCTCTTCTTTTTGCTACATGACTATTTGCAATCGATTTAAGACAAAAATGCCTAAAAGTGCCCAGTGACAGAATTTTATTAAACTTTCTCAGTTCAACAATGCACTGTTCGTAGACCTGTGTAAACTTGTAAGACAATTATGCAACAATATTGCACTAATATCTTTCTCTATGTCTCAAAAAAGGGAGAAATCTTTTCTCATCTCCATGGCTAATAAAAATAAATAAAAAAAGGTTTAGATAGAAATAACGGAGAGTAGACAGAGATCACACAATCACAGATACGTTAAATATAGATGACTTTTTATTTGAATCTAGGAAAGCAAATGCCCTCTAGGAATACAGAAACACGTTTGTCTGCGATGTTGTGATGTCAGCTATAAGTCCCAGTCGTGACTCCTCTCAAACAATAAGAACTAAATGAAGCGCGTACAGTCACTGTGTGTGTCAGTCACACACCCTGAGCCACTGATGCTGTTCCTGCTCAGCAGTGAAACTCTGACCCGACACCCTGAGAGGATCAGCCCGCTCCCCGGGGCCTCGATGACTCTAGCCCAGATACAGATTTCTCCAGCTGGTGAGGCAACTCGCGGGAGCTCAGTTAGGGGCCAGCGTTAGCTCTGCCGCTGCTTCCTTAAACCTCCCACGAGCCTTCAGGCGGCCTTTCAGGAAAGTTTGGTCCCACCGTGGGAGAGAAAGGGTGGGGTGTTATTTTGAGCCGCTTGCTAACGTATGGAGGTGTGTGATTGAGTAAAGCCGTGTTAAGCTGGTGGTGTGAGTCGGACAAAGAGGCTGTACTTACACAAACACTCATTGGCAGCACTCTTCGGCCGGAATGGGTGAATCATATACCACCAATCATACACCTATCGCTACCTGCGGTTGATTCTGCATCGACATGTCTACCTGAAAGTGGCTGTGTGCATCATGTGCCTGTGTGTTTCCTACCTCTCTGTCAATACATAAACGAAGCAAGTCTTTAAAAGGTTTTTGGATGACGTACATAAAAATGTCCTCTGTTCCCTCTTCACATGTTTACCAATCAATCCACTGGATTACTTCACTGTGCTTGTTATTGTCAGAAATCTCTGCTGAGGAAATGTCAAATATTAGAAGATGAAACTTTAACTGCAGCAAGACGAACAAATAAACTGATAAATATCCACAACTTTTATTGCCACTTGCAGGTTTTAGTAATCATAAAGCGTGTGGAGGATACTTCATCAAAGTTTGTGTTTGAAAAAGTAAATATCAATTCATTTTAAGGCACATATTTAGAAATTTTAAAAAAGAAGAAGATATGATCATACCTTTTAAATAGACACTTTAGTTCAGTGGTTCTCAAAGTGTGGGGCGCGACCCCTGATTAAGACGGCAAAACTCATCTT
This sequence comes from Kryptolebias marmoratus, assembly GCF_001649575.2. Classification (NCBI taxonomy): domain Eukaryota; kingdom Metazoa; phylum Chordata; class Actinopteri; order Cyprinodontiformes; family Rivulidae; genus Kryptolebias; species Kryptolebias marmoratus. The sequence continues at coordinate 21,755,852 of NC_051432.1, forward strand.
CTGGTGCGTGACGCCGGAAAGAAGAAATGAGAAGAGCCTGGAGGAGGAGGCACTTTAAATTCAGGGCAAACTGTCAAAGTTAAGGCTATCTAAAGATAACAAACGGCTAATCATTTGCTAAAAGTAACAAAAAGCTAACTAAAAGAAGCAAAACTAGCTAGAAGCTAAAGGTAGCAAAAGGCTAAAAGTGGCTAAAAACTAAAAGTAGTATAACAAAAACATAGCAAGCACGTTGAAGCAGATTTAAAAAAGAACAATGTTTTGAAGGAACTGAAGAGATTTCAGTTTATTTATATATAAATTATATAAAAAGAAATATTGGTAAATAAAGTTAAATGATTTGAAAAACATAAAAGTAAAAACTAAAAGTCTTAGCACCCATCTCTTGAATGAGCTGAACGTTTTGATAAATGAATGTCAAAAACAGCACAATGTATGCAGAAGTGCTGTGGTTAGATTGCAAAAAACATACAAAAAAAAAAAAACACACAAACTGGAGAACATCAACATCTTCGACACAGAAGGTGCATGTGAATGTGTGGATGAATGGGTGAATGACTGAATGTGGTGTGAAGCGCTTTGGGGGTCCTTGGACTAGATAAAGCGCTCTACAAGTGCACGCCATTCACCACAGATTTCTCCATGAAAGGATTATAAGAGCCACAACAGTGCTGTAAATGTAAGACCTGATGCTTGTGCCCTCATTCAGAGGGTGTCTCAGGTCTTCTTGGGTTAAAGTAAACATGAAGAACTCATCCAAGATGTCAGGCTGTGGTTCAAACCGTGCAGCAGCTCATCAGACAGCATCACTGTGCTTGACGCAAAGTCATCACTGACATCATCACGGTGCATTTAGTTTGTACTCACAAGAACAATGACACGTGCAGGAAGCAAATATTTTAATATACTGTTTTCATTCCAGAGGCATTTTTTGTCTGCGGCATGTCATGTCTGAATAATCGTGTGAAATTACATTTGATTTTGATTTCCAGATTAAATATCTGCTTGTCAAAAAAGCAAATGATTTTCACAGGATGGCTTTTTTTTTTTTAATTGGTGTCTATGCTTAGTGCCATTTCCCCACTAGGTTGTTTCAATGAAATACAGCAGAACTGGTTGTTTTTCATAGTTCATTCACACATCAGAGCACACGGAAACGCAGAAGTCTGCAGGCACAGACACAAGAAACGGGCCTAATCCTCTGGGCATAGATGTACACAACAGAGAAACAGATGGAGGAAGAGGCCCGTGGGCTTTAACACACAGAAAGTAAGGCACAGACAAAGAGAGAAGGAAAGAAGCCGACGAAAAACGAGAACCAGCACACAGAAAGAAGAGGGCTCAATGTATAATTAACTTGTGACTCGTGCTTTTTTGTCAAAGCCTCTCACATGCATGCCAATGTGCACGTGCAGGCACATGCAAGCTACAGTCTCATTTCTCCTCATGTGGTGCATGAAGGAGGCACACTGCTGGGAGCTGAGATGGCAGACCGACCCTCTATCTCAAATCGGTTTGATGTAACAAGATGTGAGCCGCTCCGCTGTCTTTCACAGATCGCAACCTGATTTGACTTTTTGTTTTTTTCTTCATCTCACAAAAAAAAAAGTGTCCCCCAATAACAGCCAGCCTTAAGGCGCCGTCACACTCCGTAAGAAGTCAAGAAGTCGGTTTGACACACACCTTTAATAGTCGACGAGACACACGGAGCAGAACTCCCGGGAAACCCGTCCTGCTGCAGGACACGTCACGCTCAAAGCATATATAGGTAACTGTAGTGTAGTTGGATAACTACACTATAGGTGTAGTTATCCAACAAACGTAGACCCAGCTTGGCAGAGATGTACGATTATGAGTTCACAAGTGACGAGGAGGAGGTGAACATGTTGTTTGACGAGCAGGAGGAGGAAGATCTGTTAACACGGGCGATGAAAAGCAGGAGAGCTAGTAGGTAGCATGTTTGCCAACTAAACAGGACCAGAACCGAGCAGGGTGAGTTCAGTCTGTTGGTCCAGACGTACGTATTTTCAAACTAACTTGGACCAACTGCTCTTTAAAACTGTCCATATTGTTTGCTCATACTACCAGCAACAACAGGTTTCTGGAGGCAGAGTATTTAAAAATGAAATGACAACATAGCAGTCTGAGCGCTTTTCTGCATCTACGACCTCGAACTTCTAACCAATCACACAACACTTGGCGCAGACCCCTGTGAGAAACAGTTCGGCCGGGGTCTTGTGTTGATGTGGATGAAGCTGCCACAAGAACAAAATGATGTGATTTTCATCACACAACCACGTGAATGAGAGCCGACTTCATGACTTGTTATGGAGGATGACAGCAGCTTTAGTGCCGCTCTCATATTTTTTCTTCACAGTCATAGTTTGGAACCAGCGCCTATTTGCCAACTTTTTCATGTTTTTTGGGGGTTTAGTATTAAGCGCATCTTGCCTTTTGTCCTCACGTTTTCTATCAAGGTTCGGTTATGGGTTTTGCTACATTTTAGGCTTGTCTTTTCGTTATCATTTTCATAATTTTGAACTTTATTGTCCGGCAGTGGTGGAGAGATTGCGCCAAACCCAATACACAGACTCAAGGTAAAAAAAAAAAAAAAAAAAAAAAAAGGAAAGGAAAAAGCGCATAAGGACAGGAACTGTTTAACAGAAAGAATGAACCAGCGAGGAAGTGGCGAAAGTGACCAGGTATTTAAGGAAGAGGGTAATTAGGAGAAGTGGACACAGGTGAGTGGCAGGTGGAGATGGGCGTGGCAGGCAACCAAGTGATAAACAGAGGAGAAGTGAATCATGACATGAACACAGACAGAAACAATACAAAGACAAAACATGAAAACAATGACCCTAAATACAAAAGAAACCTCAAAGAAAAAAACAAAACAAAACCCAGTTCTGTGTTCTCATCTGTCAGTTGTTAGATCTGTGTTCATGTTTGTTATCCTTCGTGTCAAGTCTAGTATTGTTTTGCTTTTTGTCACGATCAGTGCTGAACTTCTTTGTGTTAATAAACTACAGCCTACAGAAGAATATCTGATAATGTCCCTCGACAAGTATGTGCAAATTACTTGCAAACGTCCTAAAACATATCATCCCTCTTCACTTTATAATATCTTTCTGAGCCAGACTTCTGATTCTTTAAAGTGGTCATTAGTTCCTCAGGATTTCTGCAGGTCTTTCAAAGTTTTTTTTATTATTATTATTTGGCTTTTTTATCACTTGTTTTCAGTCCAGTACTTGACCATTTTCATAGGATTACTTTTCTTGTTTTTATTATGTTTAAGCAACTTAACTCTGACCTATATTTGATTCAGCTAAAAACAAAAAAATAAAATAAAAGCTTCCTAAATTCCAGGGATGAACCAGTGTTGTGTCTACAGATAACTTAGCACCATTTTAAAGTGGATTTTTAGACACTTTGTCACAAATACACAACTTTTTCCCATTTTTTAAAGTTGAATCTACAAAAATATCAAAGGTAACACAGTTTTTTTAGGCATAAAATATTCTTTTATCAACAATCAAAGGGCCGTTAGTTGAAAACTTGACATCCTGAAGGGTTTCATGTCTCTCAGGTCCTTGCTGGATTTTTCCCTGATTCTTAAGGACAAAGTTTTCAGATGTGTTCGTCCCCCCGTGGACAGATTTTATTTTAGCCCTGACATTTCTTCTTTTGACTCCCGCTCGTCCTCTTTCTTCAGTTTAATGAAACACACGTTGCAAAATATACTGCCGTGCGAGGACTGCGGAGTGATTTCCTCACATATCCTGCTCTGCCGAGCGGCAGCTTGACTCCCCCAGAAAACTTTGTCCTTGATTCACCAAACTGAGATCACTTTGACTGCTGCGTCCTTTGGTTTGGTTTCCTTTCCTGTTTTTTGTTTGTTTTAGTCGTTTATTGGGGCCACAAACAAAAACATTTATTTTGCAGAAGATATTAATGAATTATTTAGCTAATGGCTTCTTTCCATCTGCAGTCCTTATACCAGATAAACACTCATGAAATAAAAGAACAAATCATAAATGCTGAGTTAAAATAGCACTACTTCCTCACACAAATAAACATATACTGTATATAAAAGGTTTTAAAGTATATACTAAAAATAATAAGCCATTCAATTTAAAATAAATTTCACATTTCATGCTTTAGCGCTCCAACAGCCAAGTTAAAAACAGAAGATGAGACACAGAAGTCTCTCTCTGCTGATCCCTACTTAATATAAAGTTGAGGAGACTTCTTAGAAAACACATTAAGCCTTGTCCTAGAGGCTTTATGAAGATATGTGGTGATGACAAGCCTGTGTTCCCAGTGTGATTCACCCTGCCTCATTTCCTGTTGACCACAGTCGAGGCGGCAAACAGAACCATGAGGATCAAGGCGAACAGAGAGCAGAGCCGTGGAGATCAGAGGCTGAAGGAAAAAACGTGACTGCTTCATCATCATGGATGCAGTCACCCCGGAGAGTTCTCATTAGTGTGTGATATGATAAGGTGCGAATGACGCTGAGTGTCAGGCGTAGCAGATCTTACACTGTCACACTGTCTCACGTCTAATTGGACCGCACAGTGGCAGCTTTACTCATGTTGTTGTTGTTGTTGTTGTTGCTGCTGTTTGACTGGAGGATTATTAGAGACAATGAAGGATAAAATAACAAAAGGGTAGCCTGGGGAACTCTTTCACACAAAAGCAAAACCACATCATAGAACCCGAGTCACAATGATAATGTTTGCACGAACAGCAGAAGCTTTCTTGAACACATAAATCCAACAAGCACGTCTTCGAAGGCCAAGCTCTGGAAGACGATGCTGTGAATCTGAAATCCATTCACACAGTTTTCCTCCCCTACTGTAAAACGTGGTTGGTGCGGGGGTTGCTGCTGTCGGTGCCGCTGACGTAGAAATTATTCCTCTCGTGCTCCAGTATTATAGCCAATCCGGAAAGATTAGGGCAGAAAAGAAGAAGAGTTAGTCATTATCCTCGGGCGAGCGTCATCTCCATCCTCATGCAGTCACGTTGTGTAGATATGTTAATAAAAAGGGAGGGGGGGGGGTAGGGGGGGCGTGATTAGCCTGCTAACACCAGACAATCAGAGGCTGAGGGGGGGTGACTGCTGATCAAAAACTTAAAGTGCCTTCACTGCAGGTGAATTCCTGCAGCTTCCTCTGATGTTTTTGTGATGCAAAAAAAGCTGTGAGGGGAAAAAAAAAAAAAAATCCGGTTGAGACAAGCATCCCCACTGGCAGCCACTCAGACTAATTATGTATGGAAATTAATTTGTTCTGGTAAATTGCATACAAGGAGCTCATTTTATCTCCCCACCTGAAGATATCCATCAGTTGGTTGGAAGCGAACGACACAATCAGCAACCTGTTTCAGCATGTTGATTCATAGCATTTATTCACGGTGGAGAGCTATCCACATTCCTACGTGGAGAAACACAGGAAAATAACCCCCNAAAAAAAAAAAAAAAACAGGAAGGCATTTTCATGAACACAACACATTAAAAAAAACAGACAAACTAAAAATTCAGAATAATGCAAATCTTGATAGACTGCTACAAATGTCTGCCTGATGGTACCTTCTGAACAATCTAATATGAAAGATAATAAAAAATAGGACAAATGAAATATATGTTTGCCTCTTTTGAATGAAGCAATTCAAATTATGTTTGGGTTATTTTATCAGATATCCACAAAAACCAAACCACAGAAAGACACAGAAAGTGGTTAAGAATAGCCAAGTTATTATATGGACAGCTCAACAATATATAACAAGTGGATAAGAAGACATTACACATAAATAATAATAATAATAATAATAATAATAATAATAATAACAACACAGGTTCTCCAATGTCAGATAAGATAAAGAAATATTCAGAAAAAAATATATATATATGATAATTTCTTTATAAATATGGAAGTCAGTTTTATCCTCATTTAGTTTTCTGACCATAAGAAGAAACACAACAGGCTCAGCTTTAAAATCTGCCTGTTTTTATGAGCACTAGTAATAAGTCGAGGATTAGGGCAAGTCTGACAGCCATCTGCACTCACTTCTAAACAACAAAACTTTGAGCTTGTTGTTTTTCTACATCAACAAGTGTTAAAGGTCAGTAAATATCAAAAAATAAAACGTTTAAGTCCACTTTTTGTGTTGTTGGCCGAATGTTGTATGTGTAAATATTCAGGATATTTGTGACATGTTTGTTTGGTTTTTTCCTTTTGATAAAGCTGTTTCCCTGATTTGCTTCTGTTTTGTCTCCTTTCAGATGTATTTAAGCATTGCAGCAAGCGGAGTTCTTCCAGCAGCCATAATTTATTCTGCCTCCAAACATGATGGTGCCAGTTATTTGCTTCAGATCATCAGTGTTATTATAAATCTGCTCAGAGTGAATCCCCCCCTCTCTCTTGATCTCTTCTGAATAGGATAAAGCAGGCATTTTAAGGAAATCAATTCATTTTTGGCGAACATCTTTCAAAATGTGCAACTAAATCTAAATTTTTAAAGCACCATTTGGAGTGACACTGATAGGAATCTCATTCTTCTGCTCCTCGGTGGCTGATTCCTGAGAGTTTTAAACCGTCACTGTTATGATGTCAAAGCTGTCCTTCAACATGATTGTCATGAGGTTGGAATCATATCATAGAAAAATGAAAAATGTGATCTCTGAGCAGGATTACTTCCCATTCATCTCACATTAAACTGAGCTCAAACTCAGTCTGAAAGTCACTCGCTGTCGCTTCGAAATATAAATGAGTTCACATGAAATGCTGTCGTAAAAATGGTGCTGGATAATTAAAGGACCCGCATGTGCGTGTGCAATTTCCAGAGGCAGGCAGAATATGCAAAGAAATCAAGTTTTATTTATAATAATATAAAAAAAAAAAAAAAACCTAAACCCAGGTACAACACAATGACGCCTACAAGGACTGAGGAAGGAAGAAAAAGTACGTCAGGTACTAAATATACTAAGGGTGTGTGTGTGTGTGTGTGTGTGGGGGGGGGGGGTGCAGAAGTGGATGCAGGTGTAAAAGTTCGAAAGCAGGACCAGGTGTGAGTGAAAACAGAAAAGCCAAAGAATGTAAAAAATGAAAAAAAAAAAGCAGATTCTTATAAAATATTAAAGACCCAAAGCATATCACACACCAGAGTGCTCAGAGTATTTGATGATTATGACTCTCAGCTACTACCACATCAAACTTCAGCTCAATATCTGTAAACCTGACTAACTTATAGCCATGTTTGTGCCTGGTAATGTGGATTAGCTGCGGCAGCCATCTTGATTAAGGTGAACTCCACCAATGAATCAGTTTTAGATGTACATCAAATCATTACTTTATGAGTTTCATTCAAATCCATCCAGAGGTTCTTGAAATATTTCGCTAACAGACATGTCTTGTCTGTGCTGTTATTGCGGGCAATAATAATGAGGAACTCATGCAGTAAAGAGTTGTTTGACTGGAAGTGATCAACTGAAAAACTAAAGTTAAAATAAAGACAATAAATTTAATAAAACCAGAATTACAAGCCATGACTTATAACAAATGTTAATTTATACACTATACATTTATTGAAATTATTTTCATTAAGGCAACACAAAATAGGGTCATAACTCCTCTGCACATGAAGTTGATACATTTGAATAATTTGAAAGCTGTTTTCCAACTAAATTAAACTTTTAGGAGGTAAAATAAGAACTCAAACTTAAAAACAAATTCAATGTTCGTGATGGGAACAGACGTTTTCTATGCGGAAGTCTGTTTATGCTATTACTGTAAAACGTAAAAGTATATTTTTATACAATGCATTCGGAATTTCCTCTTTTTGCTTCCCTTTTCGCAATACTATAACTTCACAGAAAGAGATTAAACTTTTAACTGGAAACTAAAGACCAGAAATAGATAAATATCATGTTTACGTGTCAGCTGTTTAGCCATCATATTACATGTAAGTTTAATCAAGACACAAGGACACTGAAACTTTGTGATGAATTATAGCTGCATTAAAATGATAGATGTTCATAAACGAACAAGAAGACTTATTTTCCCCGGCTGAATAATGAAGAGAAGCACTCAAACTGTAAACTCTCATAGAGGCCAATTTTCATGGGAGGGAGCTTTTGACAGAAAAGATGACCTGTGTAATTTCGCTTCGGTTATCTCAGCTTGAGCGCCAATCTTTACCGTCAACAAAAACATTAGTTTTACAGGCTGCGAGCGCCGTGTTTGAAAGAAAAGTCCTCTTAAAGTAAAGAAAAGGTCCATTACAAAACTTCTGTCGTGTTGCAGTGTGCTTCAGAGCTTGACTCACATTATGGACAAGTAAAGAAAAATAAAAAACCTACATAAAAATTACATATTTCAGAAATACTTAAGCTGTTTGACGATTTATGCAGATTGAAATGAAAACCCCGAACTGAGTCTATGTCTTTCTGATTGGCTGCTAATGTCAAACTGCCTGAAAATAGGATTTAAAATTGATTCTTTGCCAAATTATCTGTTATGTGAACACACAGTCATTTTTTTTTTTTTTGAGTTTAAGAAGGCTGCTTCATGCTGGAAGGATTCTAAACTTTGTGTTTGAAATGTGAAAGATGCAAAGCCGTCTTCAGCTCAGCTCACACTACAATGTCCGGTCGTCGTAAACGATATTAACGCGCCGCACTGCGCAAGTTTAAGATGCTAAACTCTTAATAGTAACTCACGTCACCCTGTATGATGCAAGATTGAAAACATGCCGGATTGTGGGACTTTTTTGTCGCTAGAGGACTGAGTACGTCACAAAAATCCAACAGAGTTATCGGATCATCAAGAAAAAGGAAATTAAGTACTCTAATTATTACATTCAAACATGGGATAGAAAGAGAAGAAGATGAGGAAAAAGAGACAGGTGTGGACTCGCTCATGACTGGGAGGAAGATGCCGGTGGCAGCAGAAGTCACGCTGCACAACGCTGCTTGATATTTGTCGTTGGTCGTCATTAGCAGAACAACTGAACAACCACAGATCACCAATTCAAGGTTTGGTCTAAGACAGCTGAAAATGGTGTGAACCCAGCTTTATTCGCAGTGTAGAGGGGACTGAGAGATTAGACTTGACTGCATGGTTGATGTTTCTACAATAGATGACCAAACACATCAGTGACTAATAAACTCTTTTTCTCTGTGATTATGCATCATGTGTTCCAGCTTCAAGCATTCTGTTGGAAAAAGTTGCTTGTCTCCCTCACACATGGTGTCCTTCACCCACAGACGGACTACTGGAGGCTTCCAAACACTGCTTTTATTCTTCAGCTCACCTGCTGAGCTCCACCCTACCTTTGACAGGCACTCATCCTGAAGGGTGACTAAAGGAGAGGTGAGGAGACAGCTGGAGCGCCTCCACCACACCGTGGCTGCAGGGCCTGATGGTATCTGAGGAGCTGAGCCAGCCAGCTGTCTGCAGTCGTGAGTCACGTTTGCAGCATGAGGCTGGGACCAGGAGTGGGTACCGGTGTGGAGGGACGCCTCCTGCCCGGCTCCCGTTCCTGAGAAATCGCCTCCATCTGGCCTTGGTGACAGTACCCACATGGTGGAGGTTCTGGAAAAGACGGCCTTCACCTTGATGTAAGCATTGTTTGATCCTCAGCTGTTTACCAGCCTAACATGGAGCTGGATCATTCCAGAAACCCACTGCAGAGATTTCACCAAAATCTGCCTGGAACAGTTGCAGTCAACGCAATCCAGCTGCTCTTTATTAGACAAAGGTTGGACGTCTGCGCCTCAAATCACAAGAAAAGCTTCGTTTCCTGCCAGTTGTAGAAGTTTTAAGTCGTCTTTACAGATTTTGGTGTACAAATATAAAATAAAAAGAAATGCACAATGAGATTTCCCTGTCTGAGAAGGGACCACCATGCAGTGCAATAGAATTGTGTTTCCATGAACAGTAACTTACATAAACAGACACGGCATCAGACACATGATGTGTCGCTGACATATAAAGTCCTACCCCAGCGCTGACATCTTCCATGTAATCAGACCACCCATTGCAATCACTCATTGTCAACTAATACTGAATCATCCACTGGAGTAACAGGTGTGAGGCAGCAGCTTCATCACTGGTATTGGTACAGGCGGGTTCATTGCTCTCCCCGAAAGACATTGAGCTTTTATTCAAACCTTCATGTCCCTCAGATGAGGGACACAAGGTCTGAAACACTGACTGTTCTGAGCTTCTCTGGATCCCTGTAGGGTTCCCCCAGAATTCCTTCTCTGACTGCTCAGAGCCAAACAATAGACTAAATAGGGCAAAGAGGTCTCTAATCCAATGCCACGGGCGTCACACAAACCATAGCTGTGGAGTCCCATCATCATTTTGTGGCGGTTATGCCCAGTTAGAACTCCAACCCAAAACAATCCCTAATGAAGTTTTATACATATATCAAGTGGAGCATCACGGCAAAAGCCATAACGCTCGGCTTGTGAAAGTAAATCTGTTGGGCCTCACCTTGGCATTCAGACAACAATTCAGAGTGCCACACTGCCAGACAGGACACGAACTCCAATCAGTGTACTTACAGTTTTCCTTGTCGGGGCAATGATAGCGTTCCTGAACCTGGGGCTTCATCGTAGTTCAATTAAAAATGAAACCTTTGGACATTTAATTGGAGCTTGTGAAGTGGTTAATCCAGTGGTCAAACTGTGACGCACAGTGTATGGGAGGGGTAAAAATGATAGCTAAATATTAAGCCAAGTTACTGAAGCGTCTTTCATGTGTGCTTTAAAAAGTTAAGTTCATCTAACTTTTGAAGAAACGTTTGAAGCCACAGCGCATTCTTCGACATTTACTGCGTGCTTGAATTATTGGTTTTTTTATTGCTCCATGTTTAACACTGAAATAAACCTATTGCTGGTGATTTTTTGTTCAGTGAATGTTAAAATAAATCATGTGAAGTGATGCTTGCTCACCATCCAAGCAGCCTTACGGTTGCGTACGTTACCTACCAAGCCCTAAAAGTCTGACTTGAAGACACCTGTGTGGATGATTAATATCTGAGACATCTCCAGGGCAGCTGCTCCGACTGGCTGTGTGCTTTCTGCATGCTGCACCTTTTAAAGGGCGTCTCACTGCTTCTCTAATCCCTCGTCCCAGCGCAGAATACACTCATTTTTCTGCAAAGGAACAGACGGGAAGGTTGATTTTGGGTTTGCATCAGAGCCCTGACCTTCTGATGTAAAAGTGTTCCACACACACATTTACACACACTCTGACACACTGCCAGGTTTTACTGTCTCATTTCATTTATAGAGAATGGAGCAACAAGATGAGGGAAAATATGGGAGGGCACTTAGGACAAAAAACATTCTTCCTCTTTCATACACCACCAAACACTCACACACACAAGGGATATTGTTTTCATCCTTCAGCAAGTTGTGGGCTTCCTGCAGGCCAGATGCTAACTTCAGCCAGGTAGCTTCAGCTTGGTTTAGATGAGAGGATTTGGTATGTGAGAGGAAGAATGTTTTTTGTCCTAATGGGCCTCCCTTAGAGAGACAGTCAAGGATGGCACACTGAGGCAAGGTTGAGGCAAGGTCCAAAAGCTGTCACCTCTCCAAAGGCTACAAACACTGACGAGTCACGCTGCAGAACAACAGAGAAATGAAGGAGCTGGACATCAGGCTGAAATGATACAGGCAAAGAAGATAAAAATACCACAAGGAGAGATCAGAAAAAGAGTGAAAAATAAAATGCAACCCAAAAAAAAATAAAAAATAGAAGTAAGCAGTCAGCTCTTACATAAATACACCCACCTAACCTCGAGTGTCCAACAAGAGCCGCCTGTCTGAGTGATATCGTGACCAAATCAGAGTCTGTGTGTGTTTGTGTCACCAAAAATGTGTCAGTGGTGGTCGCCGCACAAGTGTTTATGAGGCAGGACGGTTGGAAACGACACGTCACTCCATCAGCAAAGTGCTACTTTGCAAACATTCATCTCTAAAAAGGTGGTGCTCAGCCGAACAGAAACGGGAGCTTTTCTGGGAAACGGTCAGAAAAAGATCAGGTTTTTGTGGTCGGTGACAAGAAAACAAACATTTTCTGTTTGATTCTAAATTCAGCTTTTTCCCCCACATGCTTACTTTTATTAACATGCTGTGACACACACAAAAAAACATTACTGAGCTAGCATTTCTTGAAGGAATGCATATCACCCATCATCTTTCATGACAAAGTTTTAGGCTCAAATCAACTTATAGTATGTTAGGAAAAGATGGAGTTGTTGCTTTTTTTGATCAAACCATGAAAATAACATTAGGAGCAATCATGGGCTTTCCCTCTCAGATTATGTGTTGTGAATAACTCAGTGACATTTTAAGTCAATATCTGTAGAATTTATGAAATTATAGCAATTTTAGTGCTGGCAAATGTCTATTAACTGTAGCAGCCATTTTGAATGGCATTAAAATCCAAATATTAATCAGTTGTTGATGCACTTTCTAAAAGTTTCAATAAAGTCCACACAGTGGTTCACGAGATGTTTTTGCTTCCGGACAAACAGGTTTAATTTCAACAGTGAATGTTAAAAGGTTTTCAGCAAAGATCTCACCCAAAGTGTAACCCTTAAAGCATGTCCTGTGAAGGATTCTGAACTACTACCACACCAATTCTTAGAATAATATCTGTAAAATTGACGGAGTTATATAGCCATTTGTGTGTTTTCTAAGTTCAATTGGCCATGGCAGACATCTTGAATTGAGTTGGCTCCAAACATTAGGAAGTTATTGATGTACATTCAATGGTTGCTTTATAAAAATGTCATTAAAATCATTTTACTGTTCAGACAAACAAACACAAACATACATATCTAATAAATCTACACATTTATCAGAAGGTATGCATGTTTTAAGTTTGTTTTTGTTTTCCACACAATGCACCACTAACTGTAAGGAGCTATTCAGAAGCTTAGACAACTGGCATGATTAATTTTCTTTTTTTTTTTTTTCACCATCTTGCATAAGAAATTAAACATGAATTTTCAGCAGTCGTGCACCAAGTAAGGAAACCAACTGGGAAATAAACCAGTTCAAAAATAGGCTCGGAAAGGGCTCTGGGTCACTGGGTACCCCATGCTGCCGGGGTGGGTGTGAAGAAAGCCGTGTCAGTTGAGTGGGAAGATTGGGGAGAGAGTGTGTGTGTGTGTGTGTGTGTGTGTGTGTAGTGCATCTTAAAAGGACGACAGGCACGCCTCAGAATAGTCTGCAGGCTTCCTTCAGATGGTAACAACAGCTTGCCTTAGAAAGAGTCCACCTGTCTCTTCGGGCTTCAGCACCTGCTGCACAGGAAATGTATTTCTGGGAGCGCAAGCGTGTTGTGGGGACCAGTTGTTATGTTGTCAAGCTGCTTCACACGTACACAAACACAAATGATGCTCAGATTACAGATCGTGCATTTGTTCCACAAAGGCATTTTGCACTATTTTTTTTTTTGCTAGTTTTGTTTATTTAAAAAGCAGAAAATAGAACAGAAGAACAAAGCAAACTCCACCATTCATTTAATACTGTGTCCAAATCAGTCAGTAAAGATGCACCGTTTGCTAAAAGTGATGTGTCATGCTGTTTGTGGACATTTCTGATTCCTGTGCATGCTCCCCAATCCTCTGTTCAGAAACAAATATCTGTGTTTCTGAATGCAGCTGATATAAAACGTGTCCAAAGAACTCCCAGGTTCTGTTTGTCTGGTTTCGTCACAGGTCAGAACCCACAGAATTTCCATCCAGGCTTGTGTTTTCACTGGGAAGGCTGGCCTACGTGAGGAGAGGGGGAGACCTATGTGCCGGCCGGGTCTCCTCTCAGACGCACAGAACAGCTTTGTTGTGATTGGTCCGGCCCAAAGCCTGTTCAGCGCGTGACGTCAAGCAGCCTGTCTGTCTATCTGCCTGCCTGATGACACAGCCCACACCTGCCTCCCTGGTTCTGCATAAACACCTCTGGGTTGAAGCCGTGCTGCCACTCATGGATGGTTTGTTCTGTGCCCACCTCCCTCACCCATCAGCAGGGGAGGACAACTGCTTTCCTCCTCTGATAGGACCTCTGATGTCACTTACAGCGGGGAGGGTGAGTCACACACACCACCAGAGGAACCCCTCACACTGAGCCCCACTGCCAGGGTTCAGTTTACCTTCGTTTAACCCCCCCCCCCGAGGAGCCCCGCTGCTCCTGTTTCGGTGCAGTGCCTGTGTTTTCCCCCTCATAAGTGAACTGAGGGGGGGACTTGAACAATAACATGAAGATGGGATCCACAGTGAGTCATAAAGAAAAACATAAATGGTGCAGAAAATCCCTGAAAAAGCCAATCTCCTGTTTGTCTTCTTACAGGACTGAAGGACTTTAGGTGGAGAAGGTGACCCCGACTCAAGCGCAAGCAACTGAAGTAAAAACATTAAAAAAAAAAAACCAGAAACAAAAAGCCCATTCTTCTACAGCACACACAGGCAAAATATGTTCCGAGGGCCAGAAACGGCCTTTGGATCAAGAAACTCCAGACCTTAATGTCATTAAAAAAATAAAAACAACAAGAAATTAAAAAAAAAAAAAAAAAAAAAAAAAAAAAAAAAAAAAAAAAAAAAAAAAAAAAAAACATGAAGTAAATCAAGATGAAAAGGCAGAAAATTTAAAAAGAATTTCAAGCAAAGTTGAGACAAGTTCTATAAATCTTTTTTTTTTAAGTTTACAACAAGGAGTGTTAATGTTTTATGTTTATTTATAAAAAGAACATTGAACATTTAACTTTCAAACCAGGCGTGCGCACATTTAACTGTAACCACGGCGTTCCTGCACAGTTCAGTGAAGTCACCAGCTGTCATTTTTGGGGGCATTTCTGGGAACTCTGCAGTGAAAACATGACGCTGAGGTCAGAAGAGCATTTAGTTTCTCAGATATTTTAGTTCCTTTTTCTCTGATTTTGTAACTTCTGCAACACGAGCGCTTTGGTGTTTAAATTCTGGATTCTAGCAGACTTTTCTGACCTCGATGCTTTTATTCAGACTTTCCTCGTTTCCTGTTTTCCTTTTTTTGACGTTGGTCTTCCAACGTTCTTGTTCTGAGTGTTCAGAAAAGTGGAATCAGGGACCATAACTGAACCTGGATGAACCTCTGCTGTCCAGTGAAAAGGAAGAATTAATATTTTAATTAAACTTTCAGAAAGTTATCATTAGATGTAGATCTACAACTGGTTAATGTTTGAAGTCAACCCTATTCAAGATGGCTGCCACAGCTAACCAATCTTATCAAACACAGAAAAGGCTTTAACTCAGTCATTTTTAAAGACATTGAGGTAAAACTTGGTGTGGTGGTAGATGAGTCATATCTAACACATACGCTGAGCACTAACAGATCATGTGACATCTTTGTTTTAAACTTTGATCTCCATTCCTTCGAGAACTGCAACTTTTTCACAGCTCAAGTTGCTTTTTTTGATTTGTAATGCAGTTAAAGCTGACTCTTTTTAGAGCCTTGGAGAACTAACCCCCCCCCCCTAATTTATTTCAATCACATCTGCTAGATTTTGAACCTTTGTGCAGCTCATGCTCCACGTTTCTACTGATGGTATATTTTGATTAACGTGAAGAAAAGGAGGAGGCCAGAATGCAGCTTGTTTTTGTTTTTTGACTCAGCAAATCAGGATTCAATAAGACCCAAAGAGTTTAGTTGATATATTTACATAAATTAACAAAATCATAGGAACGCTGTGCTCAAAGTGCAGTAACAGTCACTAAAATAAAGCGTCACATTGATTAACAGCAGTCTGTCTTGCGTTTACTACAGCTGTACTGTAAAAACTGTTGTTATTACAGAGCACAGAGGGATTTCTGGGTCGATCAGAACAGGAGACGGCATAAAAATCAGCAAATCATTGATCATTTGAAATCAACCTGTGCCATCTAGTGGTTAATGCTCTGAGTTACAGCGGCTCGAAGAAATAGTATTCTGGGATGCTCATCAGCTGAAATGTACCACAGTAAACATGTTCATCTTCAGATAATGTTTTTATATTCTGAGTCAGTTTGACATGAAATGAAGAAATGTAGTTCTTTTTTTAAAAGCATGGAGATTATTTTCTGATTAAACATCTTAACTGTACCTGCTGGTGTGCAGCGCTGTGCAGAAGTCTTGAGTCATTCCTCATACCTTTATCATTTCTGTTCCAAGGAGTCAGACTTTTACACAGTAACTCTTTAAAGTGGTCTGGATGTCATGTTGAAGTGGAGAAGGAGGCGAACCCAGAGCGCAGACTCATCTTTCAAAAAAAAAAACCCAACTAATTTATTAAACAAAGGCTGACATGGCAGCAAAATGAAACAAAACAAAATCCAAACCTGAGACACAAGACGAGAGGGACAACCAGACAATAAACCAGCAGTGAGTGGAGGGGAAGACCGGGTTTTAAAACAGAGGGTAATTAGGTGAAGTGGGCCCAGGTGAGATGATTACAACTAGGATCAGGTGAAGATGGGCGTGGCAGGAAAACAAGTGACTGACTGAGGAGACGTGAATGATGACAGGAAACAAAGACACAAGGAACAAGAACTGAACGAAGGCGAGGATAACAGAGATAACTGAATAAAATTAACAATAAACTCAAACTGAAACATGAAGACAATAAAAGCAATAAACTGAATACAAAAACACAAGGAAACCCAAATCCTGACACTTGATCAATATTAATTCAGATTTTCTGAAGGTTTTCAAAGTCTTTCTTTAGACTTTGGCTGCTTTTTTTACTCACTTTCTGTCCAGTACCTGAATGTTTTATGTTACAGTTTAAAAATCAAGGCCATCCTGATGCATCAGAGTGATTCTGGCTCCGTCACCTCAGAACCGAAACGGAGGGGAAAAACAACACAAGGCTGAGGACGACCACTTCTTAAAGTAAGACACTTAAATTATCAGCCTGGCCAAAAACTGTCATCAATTTATAAGCAGCTTAGAGAAAATACAGCTTTAATACGTGTTTAATTTAAACACAGGGGTTAGTATCCATAATACCATGTCATATATTTTTATTTTTATTATTTTTTTAATGACAATGCACCATTTTCAATTGAAGTACAAGAAAAAAAGATTCAAATAAAGCTTTCAATAAAAGCATTAAGTTGTTTACAGAAACAACAGTTCATATAAAGCAACATAAACACTCTAAAAACCTGAATCTGATTCAGAATCATAGCAGAGATTCTCCTCCGACCTCAAAGACATGCAGGCTTTTCAGAGAAACGAACTGCTTCAAAATTCAAGAAAAAAATAAAGTGAATAAATAAACAAAAACATGGCAGAAATATTTGCTAAGGATTATTGAAAATGTGTTGAAAATTACATGTTATGAAAAAACATGTAGAAAGGTTATTTTTTATATATTTTACCCTGTAAAAGGCATTAAAGGTGAAAAGCAATGACTTATGAGCTCTTAGTTGCTCAGATGAACAGAAACTACTGACTGAATCCACTAGATGGCAGCATTTCACAGAATATGATGCTGATGACGATAGTTTCTGTCAAAATAAAAGCTTTTATCATAATGTTCCAAATAATCTGCACAGCTCTGATAAAGGACATTTTATGAACAGAAAATAACAGATTTGTCTCTTTGTCTTCTAACTGATATACAATGAGATAGAATGTCCTGTTTAATGCATTTAAACACATTTGCCTTTGTCCTGATAGTATTAAAACCCGATTAAAGGACCTGGTTATTTCTAAAACAAGTCATATTCATTGTTCATGAATCTGCAACTAAACAAGCCTTTTCACACAAGCAAACGGTGTCGTTACGATGCTGAGGTCTCAGCCTCGGCTGACGGAGAGTTTTAATCAAACCCAGATTGTCTGAAGTCACAGTGAGTTCTCTCTGTCACAGGGAGGAAAACATCTTCATCCTCACATGTTTCTGCTCTCCAATATGCCTCTCCAAAAAAATGCCTGTTGTTCGTCCGCAGGGAGCCGAGCCTCTAAATCTGCCTTCTGATCCTTTCACACACATGAAGAACATTCACATGTCATCTGCTGGAAGGCTTTTTAGTTTTTTAATGGTCCCAAGAGGGCTGTGATCTGAGGCATTTCATGTGATCTTAAACAGATTTACAACATAAATGTTGTTTTAAAAGCAGTGGGGAGAATTTGGGGGAAAAATACGACACCTGATGGGAAACCAAGGGAGAATGGATGGATGGATGGATGGATGGATGGACGGATGGACGGACGGACGGACGGAAGCTGCTCTTAGGATCCAGTTGCAAAATGGCCGTCAGATCACTTACTGCTGTTACATGTCTAAATGTCTAAAACTTATTTTTATCTCCCACCACTGAGAGGCAAAGATAATATTTCTGCCCATGTCTGTATGTGTGTGTGTGTGTGTGTGTGATATCTAAATATCTCATGAACTACTGGACAAATGTTAGAATGTAATTACTTTGTGTACAAGTACAACTGATTAACTTTGGGAGTCAACTTGATTCAAGATGGCCGCCACAGCTAGCTGACCTTCAAAAACACACAAAAAAAGGGGACAATAACTCAGTCAACCTAAAATCTGGTGTGGTAGTAACTGGGTCTGATCCTTAACACATACTCTCTCTGGAGTCAAACATTTCTGTCTGTTAGCAAAATATCACGAACAACTGGACAGACTTTAATGAAACTTTCAGGAAATATCCGCTGGCTGTATCTCTGCGAGTAGTCGAACTACAGGCCCCTGACCTTAGAAAACAAAGCTCACAGCTTATTGTTTGTAAAATTAACTGTATTTTAGCCATTTTTGTGTTAGCTAATGTTGATTGCTTGGTTAAATAAAGGTTAATAAATTAGCTGTGGCAGCCATCTTTAAGTGGACTGACTCCAAAAGTGAATCAGTTGTACATGTATATCCAACAATTCCTTTCTAAAGGTGTCATAAAAACACATCTAGTGGATTCAGGAGATATTTTGCTAACAGATAAACATGGTTGACTTAAACAGTTAATAATAAAAAGATCTCTGACTAGAAGCAGAACTTGAAGCACGTGTTGTGACTAACTCAGCTACATCCACACCATATTTTAGCTCATCATCTGTACATTTGACTGAGTTTTAGCCATTTTTTGTGTCTGTCAGCCATCTTGAATGTACATCCAGGAGGTTTTTGTTCAAATATGGCCAGTGGTTCATGAGATATTTAGGTAACAGACAGAGTTGAGTAAAAATGATTATTTATAAACCAAGATCCGGCGCAATCTGTTAGTGTTCAGAACATATGTTGGGGATTCTTCTCAGCTACTACCACACCAATTTTTAGGTGGATAATTGTAAAAATGACTGAGTTGTAGACATTTTGAATGTTAAGATCCGTTGACTGTGGCAGCCATTTTGAAGAATGAGTTATATATTCATCTGTACGCTGTGAACAATTCCCGTGAAGTTGTTTTTCTTTGGATTTCATCTGAATGAAAAAGAAAAAACAACCGTCTGAACATGTAACTTATTAGCTTTAATAGAAACGTCATTGATGTGAACATCTAAGGTTATTTTTTTCTGTGAACTGTGGGAATCACGGGAGCGAGTGAGAGAAATAAAAACCCTGAAATGCTGCTGGAAACCGCCAGTTTTGAATTCACAAACTTTATTTATCTTAGTGTGAGCCATTGCTTTACAGTACATTCAGGATAGAGACATTTTGTGGTATTAACAGCCCGTTTCAGTCCTTTCGGTTTGAAAATCTTGGTGGTTTTATTGTAAGTATTGCATCTTCAACATACACAACAAGAATCACCGTCGTCATCGTCATTCTCGCCATCATCATCATCATCATCATCGTCAGAGTGCATGTTTTACAAAGAACGGCCACAGGTTGAGAACGACAGGAAGGCTCCCTACTGCACACAGGACTGTTTGTTTGAGTGGGCGACTTGATTGGCTGACGTCAGCCTCCCGGGAGACCCGACGCCGGGACAAAACTGCACCCGGTCCACTCGGGATGGTCCACTTCCGGCCAAAACCGCACAACCAGAACTCAAACTCGAACACAGACGTGAAAAATATAGCTTTGTGAACGTCAGCTTATGAAGATATGCTCATGGGACAGAAACTCTCACTCAGACCTCCCGCTAAACTGATCCAGGACCAGTCTGCACCGAAAAGCGACTATCAAGCTGCAGTCGACTCTACCCTGGATAGACTTTATCATTTTACGATAAACAATTCCCAAAAGGCTAAAAACGAAAAAAAAGGAGCCTAAAGAGATGTGTGCAGACTGGTTGAGGATTAGCCATTAGTAATAATATGACACACACACACACACACACGAGAGACAGACAAACCAGTTCTTTTGTTTGTTTTAAGCCATCATGGAGTACAATATCAGAGCACTCTGCCACGTCAGACAGAGCGTTTCCAAACGCTCTGATTTGTCCCCCCGAGCGGTCAAACACGGCGTGTTGTCCAGATCACACGTCTGATCTCTGAGCAGGGAGTGAAACACATCTGTTGTTAAACTTGTCAGCAGTGCAGCTTCATAAAACCAACACAGGAAGAAAACAAAACAACAAAAAAAAAAACAACACATAAAGCAACAATAAGATGAAGGTCATTAAATCAAACAGGGTTGAATAAAACGTAAACTGTCCCTCAGAGAGAGAGAGAGAGAGAGAGAGAGAGAGAGAGAGAGAGAGAGAGAGAGAGAGAGAGAGAGAGAAAGAGAACACCAAGGTGTTTTTGGCATTTTTTTATTATTATTTATTTTTAATATTTAAGCACCAACAGTGGTGACTTTCTGATTCGGTGCCAAGTCCAACAACCTCAGCAGACGTGTCAAACTGCACATCCTTCAGGTAAACCAAAGCTTTGTTCTTTTTACGGTCAAAAGGTTTTCTTCAAACCTTCTTAAATGTAAGACGCGTTTCATCAACTAAAGCAAACCCCAGCAGAGACTACACTCCTCAGGAGGAGAGGAGGTTGGGTAGGAGCTGGCACAGTGTTCGCCAGCGACGTCTTGGCTGTCAGTCTTGTGCAGAGGCGACTCCCCTCGGCTCGGACCCCCCCACACCCACCCCCCGTCCTCTGACAGCAAGGCACCAGCCGTGCTGCCGGGGAGTCGGATCTGAACAAGGCCCGTGACTCGAAGCAGGTGAGGCTCAGCACCGGGAGCAGCTTAGGGGCTGAGTACATTTCAAGTGTCCATCGAATAAAACAGAAAAAAAAAAAAAAATGGCTACATTTTTTATTTTATTTTATTCCCTAACCCCCCCTCCCTCCCCCAACCCTGAAAATCAATCAACATAACAAGAATCCATAAAATATACAATTTTCAAATAAGGAATGAGGAATATTCATCATGAAATAGGAGGAAAGTAAGACGGAACCAAAATAAGTTAACTTTTTTTTTTCCGATTCTTGTGCTCTTTAAGGGATTGAGAAATAAATATTCAAAATGGTGGTGAGGTTCGTTTTGTTTTTTTTTTCTTTTCACATATAAATGAATGAACGATATGACGGTGGGGAAAAGAAAACAAAGAAAAGCTGTGGTTGAAGTGTAATGCCAGCGAAGCCAGGGTGGCAATTATTGACATCGTACAACCCGTTTTTCAACGCTGGACCACCAGAGGAATGCCACATCCACAAGAGAGGGCGAAAAAAAAAATCCAATAAATTAAACAAAACATTTTTTAAAAAGCAGTGCCAAATAAAATCTGCATCCTCCAACGAAACTCCTACGGGATGAAGAGCTGCTCAGGTGTTTAAAAAAAAAAAAGAAAAAGAAATCACACAAACATCTCGTTCCCTCTCAGGCGTGAGAACTCAAAAAAACCCCAACGAATGTTTCAACCAGCAAAGAAACGGTGCGTTCACTGCCACTTCGACGAGGACCCGGCAGTGAACGCGGCGCTAAAAATCGTCCCAAAAATGTCATTTAAAAAGCACAATAAACACAAGTCAAACAGCAACAGAGGCAATACTTCTATCCATGAGCTCTCTTTTTTTTTTTTAATAAACTTATTTTTAAAAATTCATTTGTTAAGCTATTTTTATTTACAAACAAAATAATAATGATTTGTTTTTGTTTTTTTTTTTTGGACGGTCAAACACAAGTCTTTAGGTGTAAGAGGGGGAAGGAAAAACGAGGAGTTAAAACTGAAGACGAAAACTACACGAGTTATTGCTTGTTACTGCTGGAAAAAGGATGGACATCTATTCCAAAGTTTGTAGCTGTTTGGACTTTTTCCTTGTTGCTGCTGTTGTGTCGTTTCTCTTCTCAGTTTGTGCCTTTTTTTTTTTTTTTTCTTACGGATAGCTCTAAAGAAGGCAAGTGCTGGGTAGCTTGTTGTAGCTGCTTGTCTGGAGGGGAGGGGAGGGGGGGGAGAAAATGAAACCGAAAACACGCACATACGCACAAAAGTTACAATTTTCACTCCTTGAAAATGCTCTAAGAACCAACATTGGGCAGGAATGTCGTTTTTTTGTTTGTTTGTTTTAAGTGTCTTCCACATCGGCGGCCGCTTCCTTTCCACGCTCGGCCCCAACGGAAAAAAAAAAAAAGACCAAATCGCAGCAGACGTGCCGCGTTCGCTTAAAAATCTTGGCGGTGGTGGATCGGATCTGCTGCCCCGTCTGTCGGTTTGTGTCACCATAGCACCAATTTAAGAGTCCGAGCCTCTGTGGTGTCAAAAAGATAATGACGAAAACAAAACAAAACAAAACAATAAGACGAAGATTATATTTCGAGCTGTAGGGACGTTTTTTTGTTTGGTTTTTTTTCAAGGCCAAGCTGGATTGATATGGCAAGATTCACCCCGTGGTTAAATCAGCTGAGCCCGACAGCAGAGCGTCTCCAAGGATCAGGTCTGCACATGCCCACATTTAAGAATAACTTCAATATTATAAGTGCATTTGGAATAAAATTAGGGGTTGTTCATCTTTTTAAAATTCTAACATTTGATGGTTTAAAGAAATAAGTCCAATTAACTACTTGTGTTTGTCGTGAATACATAAAGCATCCGATCTCCCTTTCAAAGAACCCATTGGCAGTCTCGCATCACTACGCCGGGGGGGTGTGTGGTACCAGTGCTGGTCGGGGGCGGCTCAAAGCTCAGCCGGTGTGGAGGGAGCGGATGTGCTGAAACTAAACGGCTCTGAGAGGAGCCGGCGGCGGTGGCAGTGGGGTGGGAGAGGGGTCGGCGTTATTCAAGCCGTGGTCGCAGGGGATGGCGAGGCTGGATGGAAAAAACGAAACAGGAGGGCAGGCGGGTTTGGCAGGGGTGGAGGTGGCGGCGGAGGCTTTAGGAGGAAAAGGCAAGTTTGACACTGCAGGAGGAGTAGCCCTCGTCGCTGGCCATGCTCTGCAGGCTGCTGTGGTCGTCCAGGTCGCTGGTGCTGGCTGTGCTCACACTGTCCAGCTCTCCATGGGAGAACTCCGTGCTTTCCACGTCGACCTCGATCTCCTCTGCAGCCCAGGAGGGAGAGGTGGACAGATGAGAACAAAGAAAGAAATTCTTAGAATTTTTTTTTCCACCTTCAAAATCCTTCTGTGCACTGTGCTACATATTTATTTTTCTTACACCTTTGATGTGTTTTGTAGAAAAATCTGGAAAAATTAATCAAAGTAATAACAGATGAATCATTTATAAGTAAGAATAGATTTGCTGTACTTTTCTTCCAATAAACATGGATTCACATAATAATGTTGTACTGTAAGCAATGTACTTTATCTTTTCAAGATTTTGTTAAAACTATTCTAGGAAATGTATGTTTTTGTGACTTTATTAACACTCTTTCAGGACATATTTGCATTTTAAACTAGTTTCAGGCCCATTCAGTGTCTCCTATCCTAACATTGGGTCCCTGAAACCTCCTGCTTGGTCCAACCTGACAGCAGCAGGGGGCTGGAGGCTCGCTCACCTTGGTCGGAGTCGGAGCGGTCGGAGCAGAGGGTGGAGCCGACGCTGTCTATGCGTATCCTCTCGCCCTCCCCTGAGCTGCTCTGGACTGCAGCACCGCCGCCCGCCCTCAGCAGCTCCAGCTGACGCTGAAGGTGCCTCTGCTCGCGCTCCAGAGACTCCAGCTGGTACTGGCTCTTCCTGTCCATCTCTTCAAGTTTCTGGTCGGGAGACAAGAGAGGTGGGGACAGAGGAGAGGTCACTGGGGGTCACCTGGGACCAGGGATTCTGTGCGATCGCCAAAAGAAATGCAAAGATTTGGAAAGATGCGTCGAACACCAGACAGACAGAAGTTTGATGGCTATTGTTTGATTGACATATATGCTTCTACAGCTGTTTAATCTATAAGTATGTGGAAAAAATAAGGAAACTTCTCCAACCTAAACCAATCTAAAGCTAACTCTAGATTTGTTTCGAAGCTTCTACTGAAGTTGTGAGTATTTGACTGGAACAACACTTGGTAGTACAATCCTCTGTCACAACAACACGTTTAGTTAAGAGGTGCACAATGTCTCATTGTTGCCTGGTCACACATCTAGCACCTCTTTTCCCTTTACAGTGGTTCTATTATACCCCCCTTAAAGTCCAGTCTGGCTGTGTGCATGCTCAGTTCAGCTTTGTCCCTCTGTCCTCCGTCTCCCTCCTTGTGGTTTTGGTGCAGGTCTTTAATGATGTGAAAGTCGGTTAGTATCTCTGCTTCACCTTGCCCACACTACGACTGTGTGGACTGCCTAGCTGTGACCGTTGTTGCCCTTGTCAGAAACATTCGGTCTCACCCAAAGCTACTGGCAGGATCTCACCGGGCTGCGACTGCTGGCAGACCAGGACCGGAATGTCCCGCAAAGTTCACGGGGGTCCTCAGATTCCTCATTGCGAGTTCCAGAGGCGCAGTTTTGTCCTTTACCAATTTTGAACATTTACCAATAATGTGTGTGACAAATTTTCTCTAAAAATAGTCACATGGTCATCACAGGAGTCTCGAACCCTTCGATTCTGTCGCAGACGTCGCCAACCCATGTCAAGAGCGCTAGATCTGTATGTACGAAAGCTCTTCTCCGACAGACAGCATGTTCAGGTCTAAAAACCACGCTGATCGTAAATAATTATTAATAAGAAACTGGTCCACATCTGCCTCTTTTCATTTCAAAAGTGTACACCGGTAGATCAAATCATAAAGTGGGCCGAGGTGGATACGACGTGCGGGCAGGCAGTGAAATAATGTGCACGGATAAGAATACGGTTTTGCAAAAATAATCTGCGATTTTCCAAAACCGGTCACGCAAAATGCAGCCGCGTGACTTGCTGGTCGCTTGGCTGCAAACACAGAATTCAGCGAAGCTGCAACAGAAAGAATTAAGTATTTTCTTGTGAAACTGAGTCAAGTTGGAGTCCCCAACAGTCAGAGGCCAGCGAGACGCTAACTTAACCCTCGGGGTGGCTTCACCCGATGGAGCTCCTCCAGCTACACCGGGTCTGCAGTCAGGAAGTCAACCTTTTATTTACTTGAACTGAGCCTGATGTCTGAGTTGAATATGCTGAATACTGCGTCTACAAATGTTGAACATAATTATCAGTTTATGGAAGCACAAAACAATATACTGTGGTCGACTGTAATCATTTTGAAACAGTATAAGCCTCTTTTTATAAGCAAGGATTGTGATTTTTGGCTTGGGGAAAATAGAACATGTAAATTAAATACGTAAGGAGTGGAGAGAGGCAAATTATAATCATTTGAGATGAAATAATAACAGGATGGCATAAGAACTGAGAACAATAGGGAGAAGAAACAGAAAAAAGGAGAGAAGCTGCAGGATGAATTGAGGAAGAACTAAGTAATGAGATATTAAAGCTGGGTGGTAATTAGCATGTAAGGAAATTCCTTTCACGTCAAATAACAAATGCAGAAACAATAAACAAAGTTTCCCTCCCCACTACCAGTTATCACATTCTGTCCTTGGATTTTCCTCCAGCTGACCCAGGAAATGATTTTCCACTCGTGTGGCGTTCACATCGACTTCCTGACTTTCTGCCTTCGTTAACACGTTATGTCATTACGATCCAAGCCAGGGCCATGACAGTGCCTGACACAGCAGAGTGGTGCTCTAACCTTACAGCCCTCGTGTCACAGCCAGCCGACGCTAACGAGCGTGACGGAGCAAAACAATAGGCCATCAATAAGCAATGGAGGGACTCCAGTTGACAGCGGCAGAAGTGCAGCGGGGCGGCGGGTGGGGAACAACAGTGCTGGCTTTATGCTTCCTCCCCTCGACACGTGAAGGCACACCGAGTGGTGCTTTGCACACGGGAGGCTGCTCAGTCTGAGGCAGTCGTACGCCACTTTTTTTGCAGCTGGATGGAAAAATGCCAAGCAGAATCTGTTTGCGGTTTGTGTAATCTTTAAAAACGTCGCTAACTCCAGTGGCCAGCCTAGTTCCTATTTTGTCCCGGCGCACGCACATCTCTAACTAAAACTGCAGGTGCACCGTTTACCCAGTGGCATGAAAGCTGAGGCTTTCCATTAAACAGATGACACTGACCCTATAAAATAACCCAAGCTTGAACACACAGTATACGTGGGTTATTCTGACACATGATCAGCTGTTTGAAGGAATCTGTCAGATCACATTACTGATTAATGAAATAAATAAACAAAAAACAACTAATAAACAAACCCTTTCTCCATTCTCTTACTTACAATAACTACAGTGCTTAGTCTTTTTTCGTCAGCATCAGAAACAAATGAACTAAATAAAACTGTTTATAAATGTTTGAGTTGCAGGTTTCAGTTCTGCTCTCTCACTGCGGCCACCGCTGTTTTGTTCAACACGATGGCGTGATCACCAGCTTCATGTGGAAATAAGACACGTTTTGAGCAAACCGTATGTCAAAAATAACTCAGAGTTCTGCACGGTCCCGGGTTTTCTCAACAGACAAACTGCAGTAAAGAAGAGGCCCACCTGTTCTGCGGTGGAGCTGCACAAACATGCTGTAGCTTAATGCTGCCACAAGGGGCAGTCTTTGGAGTATGTAGAACAACCTGCCGAGCAGACTCCTTGTTGTTGTGTCTTCTGATGAACTCCCCCTGTACTCAGAAGTTTGACTATCTGAGTTCCAAGCCTGGAATACGCCCAAAGTTGCAAAGATGAAGGTTGCTCACAACCCTCAAAATCCAATATGGCTGCCTCAAGCATAAAAAGGTGTAGTTATAAACTACATATTTACATTTCTGGCAGTTTGTATCTCCTCAAATTAGTCACAACACGAATAATTTACACGAATATTTTAGCATGTTGCTGCAGTATCTGGAAGCAGAAAATGCAGAGAAGTACTTTGTTACTGGTTCACTCTGCTAATAATAGTTAGCCTGGTCACAGCTACTAGCAAATCCCACCAATTTTCCAACTTCCAACTGGAACACAGTTAACGTAGATGTGAATAAATCTTCGATCAGACGTCCAACCTCAGCAGAAATAGTTTATTGTTTCTTTCCTTAGCTGCAGAAACTACAACAATCTAGTTGATGGTGAAGTTAAATAAAGTGTTAAAAACATTAATATTGTTCTTTGCTGGCACTGGTTAGTTTATTTAGACTAAAGCATACCATTATCTCAAAGAATTCTGAATTGTTAAGTGTTTAAAAGATTACACACAAGCTAGCTGCTATTGGTTAAATACCCACAATCCTTCACTCTGGTGAGGTAAAATTAAAGGCGATAAAAACCTCTCTGCATCTATGTCTTAATTGTTGAGAACTTTAGGGACATACCCAACTTGTTTTACTTTCTAATTTCACATGAACGGCAGATAAAATGCATGTTTTGTGGCTCTTTATGCCACTTTGGCTGGCACGCCTGAATGAAGTCATGAAGACTATCAATGCATAAAGGACCAATGTTTAAATGAGTGAATATAGTAAATATTAACATTTTATCATCATGTTTTCAATTGCCGTTTACATAATATATTTTTGTTAAGTTTTCCTTTTCCCTGTGCATCATCACAACATTCCCTGAGTCCATTTCATTGTCTGTCCCTCTTTTAGCGTGTCGTTGTTTTAACACACAACAAACATTAGTAGAAGTACCTTTATGTGTGCTTTGGCTTTGTTGAGTAGGCCCAGGGTGGTGTGGCGGCTGCAGTCAGGTCCCAGAGGTATGAGGGCCTTCAACCTTTCTAGACACAGCCGCAGGTGAGCTCGTCTACAAAGGAAAGACAAACAGGAAGAAAAAGAATAGCTGGATAAATAAAAATGCACAATAGGCCAGGGCGTTTGTGCAGGCGATGTCATTTAAAATAAATCCTGGAAGGGCGGGGGCCGGTTGGAAAAGTACCTGAAAAGTTGTTCAGGCTGTTTCGATTGTCTGATAACTACTACCATGCTACATGAAGAGTCTGAAGGTTCCTGAAATTCCTACAGCTGCACAGATACAAATCAAAGAAGCGGTTTGTCATCTTCTGAATGCAGGCTTAATAAAAACAACTTTTATTTCCCCTTTGTAAGAATCCAACAGCTACACTTTGTGCCTCACAACGCAGAAGATCACATATAATTCTAACGTAAACCTTGAGGTGATGCATTATGTGCTGTAGATATTTCTTGTGTCCAGCTTTAGCAACTCTTTCTTGTCTATGTTACAAATTTCACTCAGTGGGGGGAGGAAGGGCGATGGCGGCTGTTGTGTAATGACATATTCTGAACTCTGCTCAGCTAGTGCACTCCATCATACTGACATTACCTTATTCTGCGACTGGAGACAGGCCACAGGTACTATCTATCCAGCTAATGGACCCAACTTGAGAGGTAAAGAGAGATAATTGTAGCTTTAACCCAATCAGGGATCCATTAGTAGGGCCTGCCCTTTAAGCTACCCTAAGGAAAAAAAGGTAGAGAGACATTAGGAGTCTGTAGACTCAGCGCAGTGACCCAGACTTGGGAATAAACCCAAAAGGAGGCAAGCTCAAAGGATCAGAGCAGGAATTCAATGCAAATGTTGCACTCTGCTACGCTCTGCTGCTTTTAAACTGGTGGTTGCGTGCAAAGGCCAGCCAGAGCATATCTGGCTGTGTGCAAAGGTGTGTGTGTGTGTGTGTGTGTGTGTGGTGGTTAAGCATGGATGGCGCTGATAAGAGCAAGCCATTACAACCATTACACCAGTACTGTATGGGTTATTGTATGTGAACAAATGTGGCATGTCTGCAGACTAAACACGCCGGCAGACATCTGATGCGGTCTGCAGTGCCACAAGTTTGGAAGTCACAAGACACACACAAACACACACATACACACAGAGAGAAAAGGTTTGCATGATGCCCATCAGTCTGGCTCAGGTCATCTGTCTGTGTAATCAGCCCTATTCAACCCACCTGGCCCACGGAAATGTATATCTGTACCTTTCATCTGTACATACGCAGATATCAATTGGCACCTATTCACATCCTACCCTCTACAGCTGAGAGGGCGGGGTGGGGGTTGGGAGATGAGCACATCTCCACCTGGGAGAGACTCCACACAAATCATTGAAGAGTATTTCTTAAAGAGGTTTTGCTTCCGTTGATTGTGTTCATAATAATTTATGGTTATGGAGAAACAAAGGCATTAAGTCTCTTTAACAATTCAAGGTTAATGTTCCTATAAATTATTTATTGTGATGCTATAGCTAAAGACCTGGCACAAACATATTTTTAAGTTACACAGAGCAACAACTGTGTACCTGACACAAACATACCCTTTATAGTTTTAAAACCTCACCTTCTTATAAACGTGTACACATCTTAGTCACTTCTACTAATTATACTCCTTAGGCACTAGCTGCTTTTTCCCCCTTAGTCACAAACACGTCTTCCCCAGATAACCATGGACAGCCTGATAAAGCTGTGAGAGATGAGCAGGACGCAGCAGTCATGTGTGGGCCTGTCTGTCTGAAAGTCCAGGCTATCAGGCAGAAAATTAACTAACTCCAGACACCGGAGACCGGGCTGAGACCGAAGCAGCCATTTTAGCAGACAACCCTAGATAACCCCCCCCCCCAATTACAAGCTCTCCTGCTTTTCGTCCTCCTTTTGACTTCATCCACTGACATGATAAAAGATTCAGAGGAAGCCGAGGCATGCTAACCGAACAGGTACAGTGGAGTTTCACCAACTTTTTAGACCTTGGCAGTGACTTATTATCGGTCTTAGCCCTTAAAACCACAAGTAGTAGGTGTGACATGAGGTGTCACTTGTTGGTGTGGTGATTCACCACAAACACCCTAATACGCCCAGATGATGTGGACGAGAAGCCTCGCCCCTTTCAGCACTTTGGTTTCTTGGTTCTACTGTATTTGAGGCAACTTTAGGGTCACTTTGATTTCCTTTCTTTTCTTTTTGCATTAAAAAAAGGATAAAACAACTTGTTGGCAGCACGAGGCGATACTTCTTATTGATGGACACGAGTATAAAATGTGTGCTGGCATTTTCACTAATCTCTGTGTGTACGGCACACCCAGCTGTGTCGCACGCTGATAATTATAGATGAGAAAGAAGCCCCCGAAGCATAGGAGGGCGTGCCAAAGGAGAGGTATGTAATTGTGAAGGACAAGGGAGAAGGCACGTCTTTGCAACTCACACTGGATATCCTGGCCATGGGATGCTGACTGTAAGCTTCAGGAGGCCACAAATTTCAGGATTCATTCTTGTGAATAAATTCCCCCAATTATATCATCAGGGCCACAGCTCTTTACGTAGCTTATAAAAGAATGCACACTTGTTGGTGAATCACCGCCACTAACCAGATAGTAGATAAACTCAAAGTGTTTAGCTGGAGTCAAAAAGCCACGACGTGACGATGTCTTCAGTTTTTATTCCTGACACCAGGTATCCGAAGTCTTCCTGTTTCGGAGGGGCGTGTTAGCTGAGGAGGTTTGACCTACAGACGGAGTCAAGCACCACCCTATCTGGATGACTTTTAAGTGCTTCACTAAGAGGTCAGAGGTCAGAAGCTCCTGGTGATAACCCCCCAACACAGGATTGGCTTCCTTAAAAGAGGTTTGTTTATCATTTAGACCAGGGGTGGGCAATCCTGGTCCTTGAGTGCCACTGTTCTGTACGCTTTACTTGTTTCCTGCTCCAACACACCTGATAACAGGCTTCTGCAGAACATGAAGAGGTAATTTAAACACTGAATCAGGTGTGTCGGAGCGAGGAAACAAGTAAAACATGCAGGACAGTGGCTCTCGAGGACCAGGACTGCCCACCCCTGATGTAGACCCACTGCTGAAAAACGCAAACCTGAATATGAGTTGAAGCTTGTGACCATAAATACCTGCATGCTGCAGGCACAATTTATTTGTTTATTTTTATTTATTTATTTCCTCCGCCCTCTTGGAGCCACACAACCAGCAACAGAGGTTTGTTTCCAGAGTTCTTAGAAAAGCCTGGTGCAGGTTAATTAAACAGCTATGGATTTACTGTGAAGCCATATAACTCTGCGTCCTTGGCTGCTAATGCTAAGGATTTGTTGAGTGTGTGTTTTAAAAGGATGTGGCATTACAGGAACCCGGGGTATTTCGATGGCTCGCCGTTAGTTCAACAAACGAGGAAATCGGCGTTGGTGAGGAAAAAGTGTCCGCCATGAGTGTTTGAACTTTTGTTGCTCATTTAGACAGATGCAAAAACAAAAGAGCTCTCCATCTGTAACGGGTTACAGAACACATGGCTTGTTGCTACCAGGACTTCTAACGTGTCACAAACAGAATGACAAAAGCCTGAAAAAACAGGCTGAAGAGTACTGAGAGTCCAAAAACACATTTTAATAGATGATTCCTTCTTTTTTTTTTGTCATGCCTAGTAGGTAGACGTGGGCAAACAGCTGCCCCTTTAAATCCCACACTCTCTTTGACAGAGTGCATCTATGGACAGATCGATCTGTAACGTAAGCAGCTATTAAAAGAAACCCACATCTAAAGCTGCTAATCTCCCACATGTGCAGGGGAGTTACCTGGAGCTCACAAAGATAACATTCACAGCCTCAGGAACAGAAGTTTACAGGTGATTTCAGTTCTCCTTCAACCAGCAGTAAGATGAGCCGCGTTGCAGTGTGGTTTATTCGAGCGCTGTACTGTAAATAAATTTGAACAAAATGGGCGTTTTCAATCTTGTTATGTTGATGGCACATTTTCATTCCACATCTATGACAGAAAAGATGAACTTTTGTTTCCATGCATTTTATTGACAGATTTACACATTCAAAGAGGATAATATAAAATCCGGTGTTTGGTTATAAAATAAGCTAACCATTAGTTGGTACACGAACAGCTAAAGCAATCAGTTGATTTGGTGGACACTAACAGAAAACGGTATCAGCTATAATATTATGTGCTCCTCTGCTGTATCCTTAAGGAAAGGATGGCAGGCCCCCTCCTGAGACAGTGAGCTGCTTCCAAAGTACGCACTTCACTGAAGTATGTAGGCATGTGTGTTGCTGTCAAGCCTGGGACTGTGTGTATGTGTGTGTGTGGCCGTGGCTCGTGTTCCTGACAGGCCCCAGATGGGTGCACAGGCAGGCAGCTCTGCCTTTTGGCTTTGACATGTGAGCAAGCAGCCAGCCAGCCCTGGGTCACTGCACCACACCTTTCCTCCGCATCTACCCGGCTCCTCAAACAAGACTTCACTTGAATCACATTACGTCTTTTTTTTAATAAACAAATCCCACAACTCTTTAGCTTGTTTCAGTTGAAATTATACGCTGTCCTTGTTGGTATGGAAAAGCATCCCAGCACAACTCCTAGCAGAACCCCCGCGCTTCCTATGTGTAACTGTTCTCCACTCGGCTCCCATTGTTCTTGGATCATCCACACGTGCAGAGTGCATGTGCTGCTGGCAGGACACTGACAGGAGCACACAGTGCAGTGCGCATGCTAAATATCGTATGATATGCAATTATTTCAGAGAAGCACACTGACAAAAACAAAGGCTTTAATCGTTGTTCAGCGTGATGTGTAGGGGAATAATGGCGGCTGCGAGCTGTAATTCTCACCTCATCGAGATGACGAGAGCAATCAGAAGCAATCTTAAAAATATCTCTGTGATTGTGGCGGAAGAACGGGCGAGAAAACTGATGAACGAAGGGCAGTCATGTACAGACACGAACACAAGAATTATCACTTAAATCGTTCCAACACAAAAGCCAGCATGCCAAATATTGGGCTAAAACTGTGTAGTGGGCTATTATAATAAATTAAACTATTAAAAAAAACACAGAAATGATGTAAAAATTAGGACTTGCCTTCTATATGCTGTCCACAAAATCTTTTCTCCCCTTTTTTGCTGGCAAAACATCTGCTAGAAATTATTTTTTGTTGCCCTTGACATAAATGTAAAGGGTTTGTGATAGATATTTTCACACAGAAGCTTTTTGTTCCTCAAATTTAAAATAAAAAACAAAACAACCTAAATACAGGGAATATTCTGACATAAACATAGATGTGAGGTTCTGAATTATTAAAAGCAATTTCCACAATTATGTTAAGGCAAATATCTGCTCTTAACAACCATCTTGTTCCTCAGTTAGATACAGACACTTTGGTTTTTGAAGTCCCAAATTACTTTAATACAACCTAATCTGATGTCTATTATGTGTTTTTTCTTGCTACTTTATTAGCTTACATTTTATGTCCACGCACGAGATTAGATCTAGAAACTACAATGTCACAAAAACCTCAACCCATAATTTATCTCAAGGAAATATAAAAAAAACTAATTTTGGCTAAAGATGCCAAAATTAGTTTTGGCATTTTTAGAGGGTCAGCTTGTGAGAGGAAAACGTGTCCGTGCTTGGCTTTGTTTTTTGTTTTTTTTGTATCTAAAAGGTAACAGTTCTTTTTTGGTTACTTTGAGCAAAAATAGCCGGAACAGTTAGCAGCCTGTGGAGAATCCACTTAAAAACCTTTAATCTGTTTAAAATTAGACTTGTGATGCTCTTACTTTTCCCTGTTTCAGCATTGTAACAGGAATCTACTGTATGTCAGCTTGTGAGAGGAAAATGTGTTTTTGTGTATGTGCTCTTGAATAAAATAAAAAGCAAAAAAGCATAAAACACCTGCAAATGAGGAGTGATGCAGACTTCTGTCTACAATTGTGCACCACTAACAAAAGCAGCTTAAAACAATGACAATTTAAAAAAAATTTTTTTTACTGAATGTCTCTTGAAACCAGCACTGGGAGCCGAAGCATGATCGGTGAAGAAGAAAAAATATAAAGCTGCCCTAGATTTAAAACCTGCGAATATGTAAATAATGGATAATTTCTCAGGCCATCCAAGATGTCTGACATAATTACGGGTCGAGGTTTTTAAAAGCGAGGGTCACATTTCCAGCCCAGATACCAGTCAATACGCTTCACTCTGGCAAACCCCCCACTCTCTAAAACCCATTTAAACGCACACTCACTCACTCACTCACTCACTCTCACACACACACAATTTGACCTACTTCTAATACATGTAGGGAGAAAGCGAATGTGACCCTTTACCCAGTTATTACACTAATTACAGATCAGCAATGATTGCTTTAGGAGTTAATCCTTTAAATTGACATAAGAAAGGAAATTAAGACATCATTACGGGCCATTAGAGAAGAAAAAATCATCTGACTTCATAAGAAAAATCTACTCTTCATCTTCCATCTTTAGGCTTCTTTAAAGCAACGGCAAGTATTTTAAACTCGACTAAGTCGTGACAACTAACTACTTATGGTCTCACTTTATAACACAGAACAGTTAAAATCAATCAAAAGACGTGGGTAAATATGTTTCAATTTTCTTTCAGCACTCTGAGAATTATTTTCCAGCATTTCCACATCCATTATGTCACTACGAAATAAAAAAAAAATTAAAAAAAGACTTCTGTCTCTCGGGTCATACATAGTATAACATGTGGCACAGCAGATCCACACTCTGCAGATGGTTTCATGTAATATATATGGAGAGGGGCAGGTCTCAGAGTCTCCAGCCAGACGCCAATTTATATATTTGTCGCTCATAATCCTCAGCTTTGACTTTAGGACTTGAATAGATCGTGTTGATGGCAGATAACTGTACTCCAACGTTCACAGGATCAATGGACACGTTTGTTCTTTGTCTTTAAGCACATTTAACATCTCACATGGACAGCTGGGGTATTTTTGCCTCATTTCTTTACAGTGATAGCATAATATAATAAAATGAAGAAGCCACATTTGGTTTGGCGTTTAACTAAATGTAAATAAGGTCAACATGTGCACAACAAAGGTTTTCCCATATATCTTATCTTGTGTATTTATATAAAAAGCACAAGAGTTCAATGTATTTGTTTAGTGATTTGCATCCTTTTTCTAGGATTCAGTTTTTAATGCCTTTCTTGCATTCTTTGAAGAGGCAAGGTTATATTCTCATTTCCTACTACGGTTTGTCACATGACTGCTGTCTGGCTGCAGCTGAGGTCATAGTATGGCACGTGACTAAATAATACTTTTTTTTTCCACGTTTTTCCCATAAAGAGAAGCTACAACTCACTAGATTAACTGCAGGAAGAGTCATTAAAGAGGCACCAGGCTGGCTGCAGAGCTGGCGTCGTTCATACGAGCTCAAACTGCAGCTTTATCATCGGCGCTATAAACGACCTGTGCAGACAGAGCCAAACTGAAGTGTTGACAGTATCCCTATCGGAAAAGCAAATTCATTAAGCCATGTTTACTTTCATGTTGGAAAACCTTGTATTTATGACTGACCTATAAAATCATTTACAGCCCTAAAACTATAATATGTAGTTTTAAATAAGAGGAACTGTAGAAGTGTTTGTATGCAATGAGAGACTCTCTGTAAAAGGATTTTTTTGAACCTAAATTAAAGTTAAAAGGCTTTACGTGAATGTAGATTATTGAACTTACCAGTAAAACCGGTGTCTTTAAGCTAAAAAGAGCTATGAATCTTGTTACAAAAACAACTGACAAAGAAAAAAAAAGCTGTAAATACTGTGTTCAAAGTTTCGTTTCGTGACTTGTTGGCTCGTGCAGCACATTCAAGCTTTTTCACGCGAAACTGGAACATTCTTTGTCTTGCATCCACTGTCGTGCCATCCTCATCTACTCTATGAAATGTGGACAGATGGGATGGATGTAGAGAGTCAGAGTGAGATGTAGAGGGTGAGGGATATATAGTGAGCGGGGGAGGAAGAGGAGTGTTCCGACTGTGTAATCTGCCCAGAAACTAGCCATAGGCACAAACGTGAGTCGGTCCATCAGGAATTCTGTGGGGTTTGGAGATGGCAAATGACTAAAATCTGCTCCATTTGCATCCAGTCTTTCTGTTTCAATATGAATGCATCACATCATATGATAAAAACTGGCTTTTCTATTCACTGACAGTGATTTTATAGATTACTGATAAGTACTTTACCCACTTTTTTTGTCTAAAAAGTTCAGAAAACATCTTTGGTAGATGAAGACCAACTGTCTGGTTGGGGCTGAAAGCAAAAGCAAAAAAAAAAAAAAAAAAAATGCTGAGGGGTGAGAATGCATTGTGGCATGTGGGTGGATGGGAATGAGACCAGCGAGAATTCAGGAAGTTGTGACCTCAATCCCAAACAAAAAGAGATTCACTGTGCAGCAGAGATCTTTCCAACTGACAGCAAGCCTAAAACGAAATTCATATGGGAGCAATAAAAGTGAAATGAAAGTTCAAACACCGACGCAGACATTTACAGACCCAACACGCAAATCCACAAGCAGTAAATAAATTGAATTGCAGTTAATTACTAGGCAAAACCATGCTGCTGTCACGCAAACCCCACTGAGGCCCACACTCGTGACACATGGCAACAGAGTAAAAGGAGGCATGGAGGACGGACGGTGTAAAAAGAGACACAAGCGACTGAGAGAAAAGAGATGAAAACAATGCAGCGTTTACTCTCCGCAAACAGCTGTCACACAAATAAGCACGTGCCCACGTACACACATGTGCAGAGCTTGCTGGAGTCGAGGGGTGGGGTGGGGTGGGGTGGGGGGGTGCTCTCTGCGTGGCTGGGCCGAGAGACTCTGGGGCTGAAACCCATCACTAACGCACGGATTAGTTCACACGTGCACGCCGCTTTTTAATCTGCTCCACTGACGGAGCTTGGAACGGAGAGCAAAAGAAAGAAGGTGCGAGACAAAGAAACGGAGCCTCAGAGTGGGGCAGAAGAGAGGGGGGGTGAGGTTAGGGGGACTAAAGATGGAAAAGGCGGACGTGCATTATATTTAACACACAAACATCTCCATCTTGTCCAGTGCTTTATGGGGAGTTTTGACACGCAACATCTAACTTACGGTCTCTCCTCGAATCCCAGCGTTTACAAGCTCCATGACCCGTCCATAAGCTTAATGTTCTCCTTTAACTTCCTCTAACTGGAGGAGTAGGAGTTGGAGTTTGGATTAAAACTCCAACATGGCCTAACTCCAAAAATGTGCCTAGTTTAAAAGCTCATGAGTTCCAGCCAGATGCTGGCTCTGGGAACAGGCTGGAGGAAGGGGTGAGCATGAACAGTATGTAAAGGGGGTGTCCTGTCAGAACACAACCTTCCTACGGTTGTTTGTGCATTTCAATACACTGCACAGAGAGTAAGGGGAAAAGTAATCCAAATACTCTACAGTAATCTTTAATGCACAAAACACATTTTCTGA
This sequence comes from Kryptolebias marmoratus, assembly GCF_001649575.2. NCBI lineage: Eukaryota > Metazoa > Chordata > Actinopteri > Cyprinodontiformes > Rivulidae > Kryptolebias > Kryptolebias marmoratus. Next base: position 21,793,477 of record NC_051432.1, read on the forward strand.
ATCTCACCGGAAGAGCCTCTGGGTGTTATGACTCAGTTATCACTTACACATAATGACAATGAAGGCTTTGACGAAGAGACAGTATTCGAGATAGATGCTGTTGAAAAAAGAGGCGGGGACTTCTCTCCCTGATGTTTCGGCTCTCTGCTCTCATTGGTGAAAAGATAACCTCCATGATTGGTCTACGAGCAGTGGTGTTTCCCCCTTTTTCCCCAGCTGTGCGACTAAAAATAGAAACCAGAGTCAGATTTAGCCTAACGCAAGACAGCCTTGCATCTTCAAGAAGCACCTCATTTCTCCACTTCCCCCTCTCTCTCTGCCTCATGTGAGTGATTCTCGCACGAGGTCAATGCACCAACCTGTGATTAAAGAATTAAGAAAGACAGGGGAAGCACTTGTTTTTCTGGGAAAGTATGTGACCACAGCCTCCTCCGTGTGGTAACATGTTAACAGCACAGGTTGGCCAGATCACAAAACCTGTGTGGGAGGAACCGAATGCTGTGCTGCGGTACAGCCTGAACATACTGTCCCTACTAAATCTGATGAATTAGAGTACCTCCTGAAAACCTGAAGCAAGCTTTAAATCAGAGAACATTTTGTTTACCAGCTTAAAGCTGCTGACTAAGTCCATATAGTTACACTATTCCTTAATAGAATGCTTTAGATAAACACTTTTGCATGATAAAGGCACAACAGCAACCCGAGTCAAGGGTTAGATGTGATTGATGGGTTATCAGTTGATTGGTGACATCCCATCACCTCTGTAGGGCCTCTTGTTCACCTGTCTACAGAACATCTGTGTGGGGAAAGATACTGAGGCAGCAAGAGGCTGATTTCTGGTTCGACGCTGTCCTTCACAATTTGACAGCAAGCCAGTGGGGATGCCACAACGTGCTCACAGGGCTGTGCAGCTCTGCACATTTTTTTTTTTTTTTGGCTACGAATTCCACAAAAGGTGCTTTTGTAAGCACCTGGTTTCAGTCTCACGTTACAGAATTTGATACAGAAACGGTGTAAATAAAAACAGACCTGCAGTTAAAACCCACTACTGCATTTTCGTTTTAATAAACTGCCACTTTCAGGTGTCTTTCAGTAAAAAATAATTTATTGTTAACTCAGCAACAAGAAGTTTCATTTATAATAGCAGTGCTTTCATGTTAATAGATATACCAGAAGACACCTCTGCCAACTAATTTGAGAATCAGGTCAATTTGTTTTAAGACCAGGACAACAAGGATTTCTGAAAGTCTTAAGTATTACAAGAAATCTGAAAACCCAGCAGGGAGGTGCTGCTGACACATATCAATAAAATCCAGCTCCAGCATTATGTAACTTCCTGAAAAGGTGATTTGTCGTGACATGTCTTATAGTAATTTGTGGACTCCTAGGTACACAGCATAAACAAAGTATTTATGTTCATCATCTTGTGAGTCAAGTAAATGTTTTACAAAACAGAATGGCCTCATCAGACTTGATGACGTGATCAGACGTGGCAGGTGTCAATATCCTACTTGAATACCAGATCGTGCTTCACTGTGGTAGTCATAGCACTGAACACAAATCAGGACTACAGATCAGGCTTGCGTGCAACTCCAAGGCCTCCTTCAGTCTGGTGTGTTTGACCAATCCCTCTACTCATCCTGTTAGCCTGTCAATTACTTCCTTGTCCTCCGAGACAGTCGTTAGCAAAGCCAAAGCTGAGCCAGGCCCGTTAAGAACAAGGAGCGGGCGGCCTCACAGAGAGGGAAGTTAAAATGCTCCACAGCACGTGTGCTTGCTCAAGCTGGGCTCAACAAACCAAAGATCAGGTCCCTTAAGCTGCTTTTCTAAGGCAAGGAAAGCTTACATGTTGTCACGTTGGTCAGAACAAATGGTTCAGTTTTAAGTCCCTGAGGCAGAGCCGGAGAATAGGATGTACTCACTGGGAGGACAACAGAGAGACTAGTTTTACTTTCTTTCAGGAGCATCAGCACAGCCAGGAAAAGGAACTCAAGTCTATTCATGTTGGACTGCTCATCCAAGCCCAAGGCTGGAAGAACACTTCTGAGTTTATAGCCCACTGGTTATAAAAAATAAATACACAAAAACCTTCAGTTTCTACAACAAAAGTTCCCCTTTGAAAACTGAAAATCCACTTGAAGTATAATTCAGTTTCAGGCCAAATATAAAAACAAATTTTTATAAAACGACGAAAAAACTCTAAAAAACAGCTAATTGAATGAGCTGTTATTATGGATTTAAGTTAAAGCATGTTGTACACATGGCAGGTGAAAACACAGGACCAAAAAACCTACTGCACACCAAGCCATGAAAATCTGCCATTAATACACTCAGGATGAAGATAAATCAACAGCTTGATCTTGGGAATTTACTATGGGCATGTTTAAAATGACTATGATGCAAAAGATTTTGAAATCAAAGTGGTGGGAATATGAGCCTTCAACTTATTTCTTGACAAACTCTACTAAAGCAGCGGAATTTAGTGGCATGTGGAAGTTAAATAAGGTTGTTAGGAGGTACATGATCAAAGCCGCCACATTATCTGGTCCCACTGCTCAGGCTTAGTATCTGGAATGTGTTTGAATGGGGTTTTTTTTTCTTGCTTTTGGCCCCTTTTATCCACCACCCGAGGTCTCGGCTGTCTCAGTGAAGTCTACACGTTTTCAGAGGTTATCAACACCCGTGGTCGCCATGCAAGGCAAAACGTCTCGTTGTCGGCAGATACACGGGGTTGATAAGTGCAGGAAAAAGCTGCCGTCAGGTCTTCAGATGGAACAATAGCTGCTGCTGCTGTAATTGTAGGATCATGGTCTAAGCCTGACACACTTGGGTGAACAGCTATGCCTGATACACATAACCTAAAGTCGGGCACGTGCTGTAAGGGAATTGGATTAGCTGCTGGCAAAGAAGGGGGATTATAAATGATTCTGACTTTCAATGTGCTTCTAAAAGATGGATTACCATTGCCATTTTTAAGTCTTTTCTTTGGCTCATGGCAATTTGTATTACTAAGCAACAATATTAGGGCTCATTATATTAAGATCAAAACAATAACTAGAACAAAATAAGCATGTAGTATCCATATTTGTATTAGTTACAGTTCAGATTGGCCCGTTTTCAGCCTGCTCTGCCTTGGTTCACATAGTGAGGTTGATCAAACACGGAACTGAAACAAACCACTAGATTACCATTGTTAAATGCACAAATACATGAGCAAACCACCACGGCAGCTTCTATTTATATTCTTCTGAATCAATTACACACGAGGGAATTATGCAACCACTTTTCAAATTAATCATCATCTATTGTACTAACTAATAACTTTGCAGCAGTCCTAATTCCATGATGTGCTGCCTCTGCCAATCAGAGCCGACTGGAATAAAGCCTACAGTTGGATAAATCAGTGTGGATTGGTTGTCAGACGTGGCTATAGGCCATAAATGGTCATAGAAACGGGCCGTACAACATAGACAAGCAGCAAGAATGTGGAGGGACTCTCAAAAAAACGGTGTCCACGCAGTGTTGTAGGATTACACAAATGAGCTGGCACTAGTTCTGATATATATTTGTGTGGGTAGGACACTGAAAAATACAGCCCTGCATTTGTGCCGCAATCTGCCGAGGCCATCAGCCGAATGGCTGGCTATGCATATGAGCACCAAAATGACACATCAACTCTGGTCTATATTTAACTCACTGGATCTCCTTCCAATGTTCCCATCCTTTCACAGGAAGCTGCCAGGGAGCATGGTGAGAAAAGCAGGCTGAGGTGATAAGTAATTACACTGAATTGATCCAGCCTCCTACATCCCTTCATCGTACCCACACACTCCAAGATAATGAAATGGAAGGAGAGGTTTTTTTTTTTCTGTTTACAATAAATCCTTTAAGGCCAGACACTTTTATTTATGGTGTCAAAGGAAACCCTTTACAGCTTGACTCTTGAAGCTTGCAGCGTCAGAGCACAAACAGCAGCGAACACCCAATGTAGCTGTCAATCTCAATCTGATATGGACATCACTGGTTAAAAATGATAAACCTCAGTCTCAATGAACACTCCATTTCTTGTAAATAGATACCATCTAAAACGTAGAGGTATGATTTTTTTATAGAGCCGTGTTGAGGCTTAGAAACCACCAAACAGACATTTTCTACAGATATGGGGTTGTCTCTGTATCCGCTACTGCCTTCTTTGCCAACCAAAAAAAAAAATTCTGCTTCAAGATAAGATCTTACCACATGAGTTTTAGTTTTAGCTTTGTTTGCTGGGGGAATGTCTACACCAGCAAGTTTAACACATCTTTGCTAAAAAAAAAAAAAAAAAAAATTGATGGTGGCAACAAACTTTTAGTTGAAAGCAGGCTGATAAAATGATATTTGTATGACATGGAGCGCACTGAATGCAAAAACAACTTCAGCAACCAAACTGTTGCATAACAGAGGAAAGGCGCACAAAGGAGGGAGGATGTCCTGGACAGTATTTGCCGTAATTCTAGTTTTAAATAGCTGCTGAAGAGGAAGTCTTTAGTTAAGGAATGGCAAAAAGCCTGTTGTGACAAAAATGAAAGCAAAACTGACTGCACTTGTTTACGTAAGAGTAGGGTGTGTATGTGGGCTGGAGCCCGTGCTGGGTTAGAAATGAGAAATGAGAAATGTAAAAAACTCACCTGTTCTTTTCCAGTTCATTATGTGTTGACCTGCAACAGGAGAAAACAGAGGCCGTCAGATAATTCCAGATGTTCACATTAACACACACTTCAAGCTAAATTCAGATCTGGTGTATCTACTTTGTAATATTTACTTTGTGCTATTAAATTGGCTGGACAAACACGGCTCAGATTTACATGATGAAAACCAGTAAAGAGAGCAGTAAAGTCCAGCATTCTGAGGACTTCATGTCAACAAACGTTAAAATGACATCCAGGCATGCAGGGTGGCATGACACTGCCTCTTCCTCAATAATGCACAGCAGATCTCTGAGAGGACGTGTGTGTGTGACACTGAAGGCACTTATGTCCTCACTGAGCACAGCGTAAAGTCTACAGTATGTGTGTGTGTGTGTGCACGTGCTGCTGGGCAGCATGCACTCACATACACACAAGCAGCCAAAGTTCAGTGTTCTGTTATTAATGTAAAGTGAATCAGCTGGTCCTTGAGAGTGTCTTTGTATGGCAACAAACTGAAGGGAGACAAGGCCTCCTTCTGATTCTTAAATGGCAACGTTCCTCTCCACATAAACTGCACTGTACCTAATCGGAGTAAGGCACACTGCTCATACGTGCAATATTACACTGTGTCAAAGCAAATTATTTTCCAAATCTTGTTCTAAACATTGATCTCGGCTGATAAAACTTCTATTTTGGGGGAAATATTGATTCAGGCAATGTGTAGAAAACGCAATAAGAACAGCCGAAACAGATGGAGTCAAAGAGCAGGTTTAATTAGTCAAACTTGGCCCTGAAACCTTGTCGTTTCTATTTGTTAATATTAAAGCTAATAAAAGCACCATACACCAATAAAACAAAGGGATTGTGATTCTTGTGGTTGAATGTGCAAGACTGCAGGTTGAGGCATGTGTTGCCATACCTTTTTTTTTTTTTTTTCTTTTCAGAGGACATCATCTATGGCCAAGCTGAATCGCTGCCATCACAGCACATAAACAGGCACGGGCCATTTCCTGAAACTCAACAACTACCTAAGTGCTCACACGTGTCCTGTAGACAGGTTTCAACTTACATACTCTGCATCCCTGTAGTACTCGTGCATGGCTGTGCTCTGCACTCTGACATTCAGCCACACGCACTAAAATCAAAGTGATCAATTTTTAAACCAGCGTTTCTTCTGTTTGGCAACTCCAGTCATTTCAAATAATAAAAAAAATGAACTGAAGCTTCCAAAAGTCTGCCATTTATTCATAAAATGTAAGTTTCCAGTCTGTGTTCAATGCACACTTCTTGTTCACATATAATTATATTTTTAATGGTCTACTGAAGAAGTCCGCATCTGTTTGTGAGTCAGAACAAGTGTTTAGCCAAACAGAAGATGAATACATGCATAATTTGCATAATTTGTGTCAATAGCTGTCACATTGCCTGCACTGCATCTGTGTTGCTTGGTAACGCACATCCCACTTTGGACTCCAATCCAAACCACTTTTCACAAAAATGTGTTGTTGTTTTTCAGCTGATTATTACTCTTAAAGAACGAAGAAAAGGGGGGGGGGGCTGTTTCAGCGGCGGCTGCGCTGGCTGAATGTCGAGCAGTGTGTTTCGCAACATTTTAAACGCATCCCAGAAAGCTGTGTGAGCCCGAAATTATTTTATGAAGACAAGAAATAACTTCAGCACTGATATCCGTCTCACAGATTTTAATATGTAGCCATTTTCCTGCTGTGCAACAAGGCAAGTCAGCTTTGAAACAAACTCCCAAAAATCAAGCAAAAGTAACACAAAGACAAAGTGCATCTTTGTATGGCCTCTCATTTTGACAAATGATTACTTCCTCAACATTTTTATGATCACAAACACTTTCTCTGCCTTCTAAATCAGAAATCTGCATTTGTAGAGCATGTCAACAAAGCAATATAGATTATAAACGGGCTCAAGGCCAGACATAACAGCGCTGAGCGTTTGCCTGTAGTCATGCGATGGTACGTGTGTGTGTGCGCATGTATTCACACACACACACACACACACAGAGACTGGGTCAACGAGATAAAGCATCCCTGCTATAAACGGTAGGCCGGAGAGGACAGAGTCAGATAAGCCCATGGCTTTAAGCCCCAACACGCTTCTGAGAAGGCAGCTGGAACTGAAGCGAGATAGCAACCGAGAATCGAGTGTGTACACCAAACTGTAGCTTCTATCTAAATATTATCAAGAATATATGATCATAAACTCAAAGATCGCTAAATATAAATGTGGAAAGTGAATGTCAGGACGCTGAGTGTCACAGCAGATTCTGCTCCGAAGCAAGACGAGCAGTGCGACTCACTTTACCTTTCAGAGGCCATAATGTTATGGCTTAACGATGGTACGACAGGTCAAGCATCTCGAGTTATCGCCTCAGAGTACGACTTGTGAATGACTCAACTACTGACACATCAAATTTTAGCTCATTTTTGTGTTTTAGGGTCTGTTGGATGTGGCAGCCATCTTGAATTGAGTTGACTCAAAAAAAAAAATGTACAGTGGCTGTACATCCTATTATTTTTTTCTGCAATTTTCATCACAATTAGTCCAGCTGTTCATAATAGATTTTGGTAACAAACACACACACACACACACACAGGCCAATACATGATCGTCCGCCCTGGCCTTTTGCTGTCTGGCAATAATAAATACATTTTTCCAAGTGCTTGTTGTAGTTAACCCTGACAGCCGAGGCGATATCCAAACAATGCTTTTGTTTTTTTTTTTTAGTTTGGAAGGAGTGGGAAGTGGGAACAAAATGAGCTCCATCACAATATGCAGCTCTGAAGGGGTGTTACATAGCAAACGTGTTAAATTACAGGGCGACTTGTGAACATGCCCCCATGGAGAACAAAGGCAACGTCAAACATTATTTCTGCACAGCCTAATTTATAGTTTCTCTCTGTGTTACAAGGCCTTTAAAGAACAAATCCTATCTGAGTGCCACTTGTCATTTTCTGTTCCCAACCCCCCACCCCTCACTGACTCTTAAAGTTGTTTTCTGATTCAAGGCCCAACATGTGAAGCTGACGGTTATCAGTGGATTTCATTTTACACTGAAAGACCAGGTCTGCCAAGACGTGACCTGTTGAGGCATTCTTATATAACGATAACGTCCCCATTAGATCCAAATTATCTGAAGGGCATTGCATATTGCCTCAGACTTCAGGTTTATCAGACGATGACTGTTGCCATGCAGAACGAGGCAGTGTTTCAGTCCTCGTGATGAGTAATGCACAGTTCCTGTTTGTGGCTCTCTCCTATATTAATATTAAAAAGGCTGAAAGAGAAATAGAGAGGAGCTTGTGCTTGATGTGTGACTGTCAGTGGACAGGTTTATGTAAGCAGCACGGCACCAAGAGAAAACACAACGCCGGTGGAGCTCAACTTGGAAGATCCGTCTCCTTTTTATAGGAACACAAGCTCCTCTAAATGAGGCTGATAATTGCTGCGATGCGTTATCACACGGCGTTATAAAACGCTGGACTGGGGAGGAGAATTAATACAGCGGAGGTTTCTACATATTCACCTTTGGATGTCTGCAGACATCAAGGCCGTAAATAGCAGCATGTCTTGCTTCGGGTAAAAGAGAAACTAAAACTCTAACCTACAGCGTACAAAACACTTTACATGGGAGAACAACAGCACGTCAAGAACTAATTCTGAGAAAGCAAAAGTTACAAACTAGAGACCTAGCACTTCTTGAAGGAACACATATTGCCAAACAGCTTTTAGACTAAGATTATCTTCTGTTACAAAATAGCAAAGTCATAATTGTTTTATTTAAACCCTGAAAATAATGTTATTCACGATCTCGTACAAAGTCGTGAGGCGTCACACTCAGAGTGTGTGTTGTGAGTGACTCTCGGCTACAACCTCACCAGATATCAGCACATTATCTGTCAAACTGACTAAATTACAGCTATTTTTTTGTGTGTGTGTTTTTTGTTTAAGGTCAGTTGGCTGTGGCGACCATCTTGAATTGTGTTTGGTTGCAAAAATTATTCAGCTGTAGTGGCACATCCAACGATTTCCTGAAGGTGTCACGAAAGCCTGCCCAGGAGTTTGTGAGATATCTAAACAAACTGAAAAAAGCTGACTCCAAATAGTTAACGGCAGGATTTTAAACTAGGATCTTTGTGCTCAGATTCCATGTCGGGGATCAGTCTCAGCTACTACCACACCTGATTTTAGTTACAGCCATTTGTGTTTTCTAAGGCCAGTTGGCTGTGGTGACCATCTTGAATCAGCCCGACTCCAAACATTAATGCGTGACCAGTGAACACTTTCTGCAAGCTGCATTCAAAACTCTCCAGTTTTTGAGTTATTTTGCTAACAGATGTGCACTAATAATCTCGTCAGTGCTATTTTGATCACATTATAAATAGGCAGTGCGAGCAGAACTAAAGAAAACTGTCGCCGTGAATCTCACAACACCCTGTTTTACCTATGAAAGCCTAAGAAAGCAGTCTTTGAGCAGCAAGTGTTCCCAGGCAGCCTTCAGTAACAGCTCATGTGTTTACCAAACGCGTTGGCAGCGATCACATGCTGTCTGCGGTCCACTCATCATCCCACAAACTGAGGCGCAAAAGACGGTTTAATAGGAGACACCTATAATTAGCAACCGATCTATTTATACAGCTGCCATGCATATAGGATCGCGTCTGGACGGAGAGCGGTCTCTTACCTGTTGTGGTTACTGCTGAACTTCTTATTTCGGAATTTTCTCTGCCTCTGGTAGTTTGTGCTCTGATTTGACGGGAAAGTCGAAGCGTATCCGTGTTCGCACTCTGCAGGGGGGTAAAAGAAACGAAAACAAACGAGTTGGCAAGTTTTACTTCAGCTCTACGACACAAGTACGGGCTGACAGGAATGCGCATAATGGAGATGTCAACACTTCCCCCTTTTCAGCCCTCTTTTTTTTTCAACCGAGTTGTCGAAAGCATAAACTCGTAAACGTCCGAGGACGTCTTTACCTCTGTCTCTTCTTTCTATATATTCCGCCGCCTCCAGTAACCGTTGGATGTTCATCAGCTGAACGGCTGTCATCCTTCCCTGAGGCTGGCTGGCTGGCTGCCGTTAACGTACAACCCAGCGCTGGACGTTAGCTTTGGAAACAGCGCGCGACGAGTCGCTTTTTTTAAACGGCTGGGGGAAGACGGTTTGACTAAAAATAAAAACACTTAAAGTAAAAATAAAAAACGACGTCGTGTTATCTCGTTCGGCGTCTTTACCAGCTCGGTATTTGTCGAAAAGAAGAAAAAAAAATGGGGAGGAAAAAGGAAAAGAAAAAAAAAAAGAAGTGCAGTTTTGCAAGCTAGCAAGCTATGTAGCCGATCCTTTTAAGTCTTCCTTGTTAAAAAAATATTGTCAAAATCAATGTATCAAAGTAGTATTTCTTTATTCAATAGGGTATCAAATTTTTACAAAATCTGATATAAATGCTAAAAAAAAAAAAAATTCCTTTGGGAGCTGAGAGCCAGCAAAGTGCCTGCTTCTGCTCGTTTCCTCTGCTGTGCTGTTTGTTTACCTAGCTGCTCAGCTGGGGGGGCGGGGACCCAGCGGGAGGAGAGGCCGGTTTAGACGCGGTGCATTCTGGGAAACCGAGTATTTTTGTGCATTCGATCAACGCCGCAATACAGGCATAACATGTATTGATCTTAACAATCTAGCCCGTGTTCATTATTCATAAAACATTCTGTAGGCCTGTTTTAGGCTTCAAGTAATTTTATAGAACCTAAAATTGTAGAATTACACACTTTAGGGTTTTATTTATTAAGGAGTCACAACAAACTATTTTAATTAGTGTGGCGCTTAATATGTTTTTAATTGTTATGTTTTTCTCTAGATTTATTTGGATGGTTGCCACTTTAGAGGGCATATGAAAAAGTGAAAAATAAACACAAAATATGCATAAATATTGATTATTATTCCAAAAGATTAATACAGGGATTGTTTTAATTATTATAACAAAATATTAAATAAACTACTAAATTAGATTTAAATAGTTATTTGAAGTATTAATGGATATAAAAATGTTTCAAATTATCTAACTTTATTGCTAAGTTCAAACAAAATGTAAAATAATTTTAAAAACTACAAATCCCAAACAGGACAGGGAGAGTGGGCGGTTACTCTGCAGCTGAAGCCAGGCCCAGCAACACGTGACGTAGTTGAGGAGCTGGCGTCTGATTGGCGGTCGGCTTTGACAGACGTCGTGGGTTGAGCCAGGGCCTGACCAATCGCAGGGGAGGTTCGCGCCATGTGGAACTCAGCAACACACACCCCCAAATAGCAGGAAGCAAACAACCGAGAGAACTGCTGAAAAATTCCCACGAAACGCGAACGAAATGCAAAATCAGCGCACGGAGCAGCCCGCTGCTTCCAACGCGCACCAATCCACGCGACCAACACTTAAAGCAGTAACCAGCAAATGCACATGAAAGAGAAAGAGGGTGGCTAACGGTTGCACGGGAAACAAGGGGATTTTTATTTAGAACGACTCATTTATATTGCATTTCTACAAAGACCAGTAACGGGATTATGTCCATAAAGGGCAGATTGCATTGCAGTTGTAGCAAAAAAAAAAGTCTCATAACTTAATTACAGTTGCATAAAAGGCTAAAGATATTAAATTGATATGCTTCATGCACGCATGATTCAGTATTTTATTGAGCTTACAGCGTTTTATCTGTAAAGTTTTCGCTTTTTTTCTCTCTCTCTCGACCGAGTCTGTGGGGGCACAATGACATCATCCCACACCGAGCAGGAGGACGCCGCAATGTGATCAGATTTTATTATAACGGGAACGGGAGCCAAACAGTTCCCCCATCACGCACTAAAACACACACACACACACACACACACAAATGCTCCAACTTGTTCTGCGGGGGCAATTGCAGAAATCCTGGCTTGAGAGTTGTGCAAAAGAAAAAGGCCATTACGCAGGAGAAAAAAAAAACGCAGATTAAAAACGGTCCACATTTTATTAAAAGCTTGCAGATTTTCCCTTCCTCTCCCATAAATAAATCGCTTGTTTGTCTAGTGCCCTCTGTGCTGACTGCAGGCAAGTGGTGCTTCTTGAATGAACTCAGCCCTTTGTTGTCTGAGACTCTTGACAATGAAGTCTTGTTAATGTGTTTCTTTCTTTTATTTATTTATTTATTTATTTTTTTTCCACCCCAAGTTCCCCGACCCCCTGAAATGTTAATGAACACGCACAGGATCAAAACGCAGCACAAACAAAAACTCACTTCCGTCCTTGCGCTCGGCGCTCTCAAGAAACCTAGCAGCCTCCAGCAGGACTTGCACGTTTTTCAAAAAAGTGTTGATCTGCTCCATGTGGGAGTCTCTGGAGCTGAAGACGTCATTGAAGGGACAGCTGGACATCTCGAAGTCCTGCTGGTCCAGGAGGGACGCCTCGGAATCGAAGAAGAACTCCTCACTCTTCAAACTTCTCCTCTGCCTCTCACTTTTGGCCATTTTCGGTCCTCCTCCTTGATGCGACAGCGCTGGGAGCGAAACTCAGAGAGGCAGCTGGACCAGAGGACGCTGCTCTTTAGATGGATTCTCGTTTCTTTCTTTTCTCTCTCCTCTTTTTTTTTCTTTTTTTTTTTATGAATGCAGGGTGTGTAATGTGGAGCGGTGGCCAATGTCAGTGGATGCTGGTGCATGGGAAAAACCAGGAGCCCGGCCCCCTCGGTGTCTGAGGAGTCCGCATGGTCCCTGCGCCTGCCTCTCCCCCTCCCCCTGGAAACCAAACCATACATTTAAACATCACTGTTTAATTTCACAACAGATATATCATTCTGTGCATAACCTTACCTTCTTCCGGTTGGAGCCCTTTTGCTCGAATAGCTTCCAGTAAAAGTTGAGAAGAGCTGATATATGTGTCTGCCCAGTGTCTGTTTTAAGCCTAAACAGGCAAAATCCTGTAAACATTTAAATAAATACATATTCATATGAATCTTCTACTATACTGATGCACAACCTCAAAGTGTAAATAAAAACAGAATGCATTTTAGAATTCATTCAGTGTGGATCGCACTAAAAATATCCAATCTTGAAGCTAAGTTATTTTACTTTGTGGTTTTTCTTAAATGAGGCGATTTTGAATTTTACCACTGTGAAGCATCCCCTCTTCTTTGAACAACAGTCTGTGGAACTGAGGTGACCAGCTGCAGAGTTTGTGGAGGAGAATGTTGTCCCATTCTTGTCTGATGGAGTATTTTAGCTGTTCAGCAGCAGTGTTGGCACTTCTTTGCAGGATTTATTGCTGAATGGGAGCATAAAACCTGGTTCTAGGTTCTAAAACCTGTACTGATGGTGCCTTTCCAGATGTGTATGCTGCCCTTTGCTAGAGATACTAATGCACCCCCATACCATCAGAGAGGCAGACGTTTGAACAGTGCGCTGATGACAGACCTGATGGTCCCGCTCCTCTTTAGTATAGAGGCATCTGTGGTTTAAATGAGCTCTGCTCCAGAGAAGATGGCAGCGTTTCTGGATGGTGTTCACATCTGGCTTCTTCTCTGCCTAATAGAGCTTTAAGCAGCATTTGTAGACAACAGGGTGAACTGTGTGTTCAGACAGTGATCTGTGGAAGTGTTCCTGAGCAGAACAGAATCAGACCTGGTTTTAATGCACCACCGCCTGAAGGCCCGAAGATCAAACACATTCAGTATTGATTTTCGGTCCTTTGCACAAAGATTTCTTCAGAGTCTTCAAATCTTTTATTATGAACTGTAGATGATGGGATATTCAAAGTCTTCCCAGTTTTCCAATGAGGAACACTCTGAAATTGTTCCATTAGTTTTTCACAGAGAGGTGAACCTCTGCCCATCTTTACTTCTTAGAGATTCAGCCTCTGTAAAACGCTCTTCTTATCTCCAGTCCTCTTACTGACCTATTGCCAGTTAACTGAATTAGTTATAAAATGCTCTTTCAAGTTTTTTTTGTATTTATCCCACTTAGTTTTACAGCCTTTTGTTGCTCCAGTCTCAGTTTCTTTGAGATGTGCCATAAAATTAAAATTTACCTTATTTTTTTCCAAAAATAATAGTACAATTTCTTAGTTTTGACATTTGATATGTTTATTATAGTGAATAAAATATGGATTTCTGAGATTTGCAAATTATTACGTTTTGCTTTTATTTGTATTTAATACATCTTTTTTTTTTTAATTAGGGTTGTGTTTTGATCTTATGGTCTTCTGTGACACATTTGGTTTAGTGACACAATAATAAAAGAACAATTAAAGTTAAATTAAATGAGATTAAATTTATTATTTTAGAGTTTAGTTTAGGTTTGCTGTGATTTCAGAATGATGAGTGGAAAATTTTGTCTTGGGACAAAAAACAAGAAATTTTACATTTTGTTTAAAGAAAACAGAATGACTTAAGAAACATTGCGCTCAGCTAGAACCAATGTTCCTCTGAAATCCTGACCATGTTAAGGAAGGGAGGCAGCTAATGAAGTCTAAAGAAAGACTGGATGCACAAAAACAAAAAGGGGTGGTATAACCTGAAACGTCCGTCTATCCTTATTGACATTTTTCAGTCTCTCCTTGAACTTCCCTGCACAGACCTTCCTGCTTGTTGACAAGTAAACAGTTTCTAATAGTGTTTATTGTCAGCGTTGAGCCACCTGTGAGTCATATTTCAGAGCACACAAACAGCATATGTGGCCTTTTAGACCTGAGATGTAATCTAGCTCACGCTGCCGGTTGGGACGTTAATTTAGAAGATGGCTTTTATTAACACCAGTATGAACAAATAAACAATGTAAACAATAAAAATAGGATTGTATTTCTCCATTAACAGATTTATTTGTCACAGCAACCATTATGATGTCTAGCGTCATGTATTTAGGTGTTTTGTGTTTCTGTTTATCTTCTTTATCAAACACAGAAAATAGCATATGCCCAAGTTTGTTGCAAGCTAACTAGTGACATGGGCATGCTGATGTCACATCTTTTTACATAAAAGGACTTTGGTGCAATTTATGACATATTGGCTTACGTCTCATTACACAGCAGACTGTTTTAACCATTACCCCCTTGGGGCTTCAAATAAAGGGCCATTGAGAAGAGGAAGGTGTATGGGTAGAGGTATAGGCTGCTAGGAAATGAGTGCCTCTTTACTTAAAATTAAGCAATGCTGACCTCTGAAATTTTCAGGAGACGTCAAACATGGTACAAGGAACAAGTGATTCAATTTGGTGGTGATTCAGTTAAAGTTCAAGGTCAAAGGTCAAGGTAAAGATCAGCCAGTGATCTAACTCTTCAGCTGTATAACAGGAATGAATAAACTGGGCACCTCAGGGGACAAGGGTGATCTCTGTTGATTTCAAGGTGATGGGGTTAAAGGTGAAGGTCACAGATGACCTTGTGTTCTAACTATGCAACCATGTAACAGAGGGAAACTAAACTGCACAGTTGGACACCTTCTAGGTCAAGAGTGATCACCATTGATTTCAAGGTCATGGGGTCAAAGGTCAAAATCACAGTTGACCTGGTGCTCTAAGTCTGCAACAGTGTCATGTAGGAATGTAAAACTGCACAGCTGGACACCTCATGGGTCAAAGATGATGCCTGTTGATTTCAAGGTTCATTGGGGTCAAAGGTCACGGTCACAGGTAACCCCTTTGTGAAAGCTTGTCTCTGTTCCTTCCTTTACTCTGCCAAGGAAGTTCTGTTTTTGGTTCTGTCTGCTGGTTTGTCTGTCTGACTGTTAGCAAACATCAGGTAAAAACTAATAAACAGATTTAGATGAAATTTTCAGGAAATGTTGGGGTTGTCACCAAAAACAATGGATTCAGTTTCACTGCTGATCCAGATTATGATCTTTTAATCAATTTTAATTCTTTTAATCACACTGTGGTCTTGGTGGAGGTTTGCGCTCTCTGAGTTCTTCTAGTTGTCATTGATCATGTATATGAAGAGCTAGCTGTGTTATTTAACATTGAGTTAGCTGATACTTTGGTATTTTAGATTTTTATAAAACAACAAATCTAAAGTGACTTTCCATAAAATACAGGGGCCAATAAAAGGTCCTGACAGAAAGGGGCCCACAGATGTGGATCTGACTTCATCCACCTGTATGTGATTGAACAGGTAGCTCAGAGATACACTCAGCGCCTTGATCTCGTGCCATTTCCTGTGGACTTTTTGATGAGCTGCTGCAGCAGAGTCCATTTTGACAGAGAACACGTCGAGGCAGAGGCCCATGTTAAGTCCTGATTCCCCTCCCTCGCAATCCAACCCCCTCTTTGCCACTTCAAAGAGGCAGCAGTAGCCCATATTCGTTTGATGTAAAGTTCACAGAAACAGAAACTTTCAAGTCCAACGCACGGGGGAACCTCTGAAGGTCCCTCCTTTCCCTGCCCCTTCACCTCTCCAACCTCAGAGAGGGGTAGCTGCAGACGAAGGCAACCCGTCTGAGTTGGAAAACTGCCAGGAGCATCACATGTCGGGGTAGGTGGACTTTGATAAGTACTTGGTTTCAGTCTCTTTAGGATTATAGCCCAGATTGGCCATTTTAGGTTACTGGGTGATGGTCTGGAGCTCTATCTTTGTGCTCCTAGAGTGCATATATCTTTAGGATAACTTTGTTCGAATGCACTGACTTAATTTAGACTAAGAATTTAGGTCAGATAGGTCATGTGCTGCAGAGAAGCAGAAGTAAAGCTTGAGTCATGTGTCCCAGTAGGCAGCTCTTGTAGCAGTGGGAAGGTAAAGATTTATGAGAGACGTTGCTTAGGGGTATGGATGTCCTACAGGCACACAGTCTAGTCAGATCATTCCTCTTCACACTATTACTCTGATTAAAGGCCACGCCACGATTCTTTACTCTGAAGGCGATGCTCGTGCAAAAACAAACCATGAAAAGACAAACACTGAACTCAGGGGAAGTCAGACACGTTTCTTTAAGGTCTCAGGGGCTGACCACAACAAGCTGTGGCTCATCGGTTAGGGAAGAATTGTAATAAACAAAATGCATGCTAACGTTACATTACTTTGTTCTTTAAATTTAACTCCATCTGCTTCTTGTAAAAAACAAACAAAAAACAACAACAGCAAAGCTGCTAAAAATGATAAATGCAAATAAAAAAAATAGGAAAATACCCAAAATACCCACCTTGAGGTATTTAAATTGTTCTGGAAAAAAAACAAAGAAACCTTACAAATAGAAAAGTTACATAAACTACACTAAAGGAGCTGGATTACTGGAAATCTGTCAAATCATATCAGTTTAATTTTTACGAATTTTTTACGAAATAAAAAAGATCAAAAATCTTCATTACTCGTGTTTTTTTTTCAGCCAGAACAAAGTCAAAAATCCAAATTGAGAAATTTAAAACTTCATAGCTGTATTCCAGTTATTCAGTGCTGATGTGATTCCTCTCCCCAGTTTCATCTGGATGGAGACAAAGCTTTGCCAAGTTAGATGGTCCACCTTACCTAATGTGGAAGATGGTTTCTTTATGTGTCCTCCAGTAGCTCACAAAAATCCGGCTGCCTTGAAGAACAACATCAAACTCAGAAGAGATGAACTGCAGTTTAGATAGATGTTACCAGTCCTTTTTCACATGATCAGTACAAACAGAAATATTGCACTTTTGTTGCTCTTTACTGTGTTGTTTAAATGGCAGCAGCCTTGAGTCACAGAGAATAATTAATGTTTTGATGTTAGTTGGTTGGGAGAAAGCCAGCTTTAGACACAAGACAAATATCCTGACACTGGTTCTGAAATGCTGGCATACTTCTTCAACATACATGTGAATACAGCACAAACTGCCTGGTTCTAGTCAGAAAGACTAGAAGGGGTTCAAGCATAAAAACCCCTGTTTCAAATGCCCTGTTTTTTAATTGTGCAGCAAGACAAAAGTGAACTGAACTGTGAACACATCAACTTAGTTGTTTGAGTTTCAAGGGACCCTTTCCAACCATAAACATACATATACTGTATCTACTTATGAATATTCAGCCCACTCAGCAGAAAATGTTGTTCCATTTTATTCCAATAAAGTGGAACAACATTTCTATGTGGACGCCAGGTCCTAGGAGGTTAAAGCCAAAGCACATTATGTTCCCAAATCATAACCAAGTAATTTATTTTCTAAACATAACCGGATGACTTTAGCTTGTCTTTATAGTCAAAGAAAATCTAATTTTAAAATAGCAGGAAGACTTAATACAGGCACCCAACCAACCCCTAATAAGTTTGTTGGTTCATAAAACTGACTATTTTTCATTAGATAAGATTCACAATATGGGTACTTAAATCAATTGTTTGATAACAATTAAGCTTCTTATCACATATTTAAAATATTCTTTACCATTATCTGAATAGCTGCAGGCTACAGAGGAACTCCTGAGACTACAGCTGAAGTATCAACTCGTCTCATCTCAACTTTATTGGTCAATCGATTGCCATCACTTTTAGATCCATGGTTTTTTTTTTTAGTCCCAGATGTTTCATACCAGTGGTTCCCATATTTTTAAGTTTCAGAGCCATAAAACAAAACTGGCAGAGACTTGCAACCCAACTGTTCCTGGTTGAGGGATACAAATATTAACAGGCCAACTGAAGAGCATAATGAAAACAAAATACAAACCACACAGTCAGTACTTGTTTTTATCTACGATTGGATTTAAGACTGCTTTTTAAAATATTTATTGTAATAGATAAATATGCCAAAGCAATCATTTTTTAATTAAATTTGATTCCTCCAACTTGGTGCTGGTTAACACTGACCCTAACCCGCTGTGAACTGAACAAACAACAGATCCAAGTTATTTTGGCAATTACTTTTTCTGCCACCATATGTTTTTAAAACATTTGAACAACTGTTGCAAACACTTCCTTAATTATTTCACCAATAAGGCCCAATCTGAATATATATTATTACTCTAGTTTCATTTTGTCATGAGACACTCTTTTGCTAATTTAATAGTTTATCTTGCAGAATCCATTTTGCTTCGAGTTCATCTACTGAGTCTCAGTAGACTGCCTGTTTTAACAAAATAAACCCCCTAAATGAAACTCTCAAATCTTTTGAAGACAATAACACAGGAATGGGAGACATATTGCCACAATAAAATGGTTCGCTATAATGGTTTTCTACCACTCCCTATTGCTTCCCCTGAAAACTCACTGACATTTTCATAAATGTCACGGATTTACATCATTCCCAGAGGACCATTTCAGCTGGAGCTTGATCATGGGTAATTATATAACGTCAACTACACAAAATTTGGCACTCAGGGTGGTTGAGTGGGAGTAAAAGGGAACCAAAGAAATTGGATTGAGTGGTACGAAGAAAAAAAAAATCAGAAGCATGTTTAATGGGGTTGAAAGAAAAAAAAAGAGTAATAGTTGGAAATAAAATGTACAAAAATCAGCTTTATAATCATCCAGTTCTGTCCAGAATAACCTTTTTGTTCAAACTGAGGATGAACAGAGCTTTGGAGAGTCGCCATTCATGCTGCTGACCTTTTTAAAGCTTATCAGAGAAACCCTTTTGCTTTCCATTCACCAATTCTGTTGACTATAAACTACGCTGTTTTCATATTGTGATTGAGTACGAACGTAAACTGTAATTGAAGGAAAAAGACTTCTGCTTAAAAAAAAAAAACAGTAACATAACATTAAATACCACTAAATTAAAAGTTTTGTGCAGAGATTTTAATGGTTTGGTCAAAGATGCAAGACAAGTGAGCTGTAGCTGCAGAGAAGCACTCCCATAAATGACTCTAAAGCAAGTTTCCTTCTTTGTTTTTGCATAGTGAGCTTAACAAGACTCTCATTGTTAATCTTTATGTCCTCTTCTCATTAGAAACAAAAGGTATTTGCTCTATGTGGGAGGTCGAGCCTGATCACACCAACAGTAAATACAACTCGTGCTCACTGTCTCTTCCCTTCCACAGATCAACAGCTATAATTCATGGCTTACATGTGAACCTGTCGCAGGGTTTCATTACATTTGCACGCACAAATCCATAAATCCCTGCTTTGGTTGTCCTAGCTACATGGCAAAAAAAAATTATGCGTTTCAGACGGCTCTTATTTACAAAACCGACCGTGGAAACAGAAGAGCAAGCTGGCGCAGGTGCCTGGTTTAATTGGTGCCCATTCAAAACGATATCAATCAGACAGAATGAACAGTTCTCTCCAAGGAAAATGTCTGGGTGAAAGTGACAAAGCAGTTTTTTGTTGGAGCCACTCCTGTTGACCTGGTGTTGACACGGCAGGCTGTGCTACTGTCAGCGTGCTTACTTTCCCAAGAGCCACAAGCTGTGTGGTTCTCTGCTTTGTTAGGGCTTTCTGTCCGAGATACTAATCTGTCTTCCATCAAGATTGCAGTCAGGCTTTTCTTTTGTTTGGTATGAACTGTGCAGCCGCTGGGGAAATGCTTCTCTGGGTATTATCTCCATTCCAGGATATTCTCAGCTTTTCCTTTTGATACAGTATCAAAACAACACATTATACAGCTACACCCTGCCCTGTTCCTCAAATCAGCAATGCTGATGCAGCTACAACTGCACCTCTCAATCTCAATTCTCACTTCCTGTCACGGCACTCTCCCATGAGCATATTTTCCACCCTTTTTAAACTACCACTTCAGTGTTTTCATGCTCGGAGAACACACCCTAAACACCCACAGCACCCACTCTCTCCCAAACATGCTGATGAAAAGAGATGGTGGGTGAAACGTAAACCTGTTGCCCCTCCCCAGGCAACTGCCTTTTGCTTCTTAGTGACCATTGTTTGCCTACGTTCCCAGGCACTGACATCTGGTGACAATAGCCCAATCTGGAGAGCAAGTGCACACAAGCGCATAAGTCTATGGATGTATTATATACATAGACGCTCAGTCATGGCACATCAGCACATGCACACAAAGAAGCACAAAATAAAAGAGGAAGCAAAACCTCTCGGCACAGAAATTACCTCGAAGGCCAGCTATAAGCAGAGAGCAAGTGATAACTTAAATACGCTCACATTTTCAAACTATTCCACACACAGTCCCCCAGGCTTGGAAGAAGTTCCACGCAGAGAGGCTGAGTGTGATGCACACACACTGGTAAAGGCAGCCCCTATGAAAATATAGGCATTCAGATGTGGAAGTGTTTATAAAGAGTTGAAGGGATCCATTTCACACAGTGAAAGGCATTTTCACAGACAGGTAGTGTGCAGGAAACACACATCAAACATGTCCTCTCTCTCAGCAGGCCCATCTATGAGACACCAATTAGAAAATACCTCGGATGCTAAGCTGTCATTTATCCACAGGGACTTCAGACGACTGTCTCTGTGCCTCCCTGCAGCTCCACTGGAGGTGTGGCACCCTAACTCCCCTGCAATATTAAAACAACCCTCCTTGGAGCCACCCGCCTGTGTCCCTCTGATGTGGGACGTTGCCAAATTAGCCAGGAAGGCTTTGGGGCAGTATCTCCTCTGCAAATTAGAGAGGAGGAAAGAAGGAGCAGAAGAATATTAGAAAGAGAGGGTGTGCACAGGACAGAGGGAGACAGCTGGTTCAAAGAGCTAATGAGCTGCACAGGAGGGAGGGAGGGGGCCGGTGATGGGAGTCATGTGAAGGGACTTCTCAAGGAAGAGACCTGACCTCATCCCTGTTGCTTGTTTAATCCTATCAGTGGGACAAACACATACTTTAGCACATTTTTTACCAAAGAGAAGCCACCTGAAGGTTCAGTATGACTCAGTAATGCTCATCAGCACATCAAAAGTATAACAATCACTCTGTCTCAAGGCTGACTGCAGACTTCCATGTTATAAAACTGCATGTGCCATTACAGCACGAGTACTTTTCTGTCCATTCCCCCAGAACAATTTGAGGATGACTCAAATTGCCCCTAAAGCTGCCCTTAACACGAAAGCTCCTGCATGCATCGATTCAGAACTCAGAAACAAAAAAATGTCACTTTCCACCATAAACAACAGCTGACCAAATGTCTGGAGGAACATCTATGCTTGAACCGGGGACATAATTCTGTAAAAGAATGTCAACAACAAATATACAAACTGTTCAAACATCAACAGATGTTGTTTTGCTGTCCTCAACGAAGCAGTTTTCATAAATGTTTGATGCTCTGAGTTATCGACAGTAGATATCGCCTCTGGGTTTGACTCATAATTTGTTTCTGTTCCAATTTTTGGTGATGAAACATGTCACTCAGTGCAACAGCGTGACACACCGAAATGTTGTTAGCAGCCTTATGGCAACAATGCATATTTGTCTCTCTGATAAACAGGAACAGATTTTACACAAACAGTCAGGAGGATTATTCTTTTATGGGATTTCGTCAAAAATACAAATATGTAAATGCAGATTATCAAGAACAGTTTTAGAATAGTTTGAACAATCAGACTGCCATGTTCACTGCTGAAAGGTGGGTGATAGTGTTTTGGCCCCTGTTTGTGTGCATGTGTGTGCTTGTCTGTCTGTTCCCAAAAATAATTCATCATTTATAGGATGGATTTTAATAAAACTCTCAGAAAGTAATCACTCAATGTATAACTACAGCTGAACAGCATTTGGAGTCAACCCAATTCAAGATGGCCACCACAGCTCAGCAACCTTAGCAACACAAAAATGGGTATAACTCAGTCAGTTTTACAGACACTGAGCTTAAACCCGACATGATAGTAGCTGAAAGTCATTAACAACACACGTGCTAACATATTGTGTAAGTTATTACATCATCATGTCACACTGAACATAATGTTATTTTTAATGTTTAACCAAAGAGTTAATTCAGTCATTACTCAACATGAGGTGATCTTTGTTTAAAAGGGTGATATGATTGTTTTTTCAAGGATTGCTAACCCTTTCAGTTTATCTGTAAATGGTTTATATTGTGCCCTAATAAATGTTCTTAAAGTTGGTTTGTATGTGATGAACTGTATTAGCTATTGCTTCAAATACGTTGTAAAGATGTATGCTAGTACATTTAAGTACCACCACGCATACTTCTGCTTTTTGCCTTCAGATGGAAGTAATAAACACAATCAGCATCAAATCATTTTCAAACAACCCCCACTGTCAACACACGGTAAGACTTTATTATCCAACGCACAGAAATGCACTTAACACTTATATTGCTCTCATCTTTCTTGTAGCTGTGAGAGGCCTCAGACCCCCAGAGACAGAAGCTGAAGGAGAGGTGATCAGAGGAGCCAGAGGCAAAGACGAACACAACGATCCAAACGGAGATGCTGTGGGAATCCGCCCTCTATCGTTTTCACGCCGGCTTCCTGTTGTCACTGCTCCCATTTCCTGTCCCAGAGGAACTCCTCTATTCTGCTGCTCACACATCCCACAATTCCACTTACAGCTTGCGTTTATTTTCTCTGTCTGGTCTGCTGAGGACATTTTTATTTTGGGGGAAACAAACACCTGTGGTATTTTCGTCTCAGTTCATGAGGAAAAATAGACAATCGTGAAGCGTACTACCACACAAGGTTGTTTTATTTAGAGAAAAAAATACGTGAAGAAATAATGGTCTTTATCTTTGAAATTTAAAACATAAAACACGTGCAGTGCAGTAATGAAAAGGAAAATAAACACTGTTAAGTCCTTCTGTTCACCTTCTGAATGTTCTGGTTTGGCTGAAACAAACGACTGATCTGACAGGGTCAGCAGACCAGCCACCTTTATCTCATCCTCCTTTTGTGCATCTTCGTCTCTCCTTCCAAACGCTTCTGATTTTTTTTTTCCTTCATGTTGCACTTCTTCACCTCCCTCCCCCCTGGGATTGTCTGCGAACGTCCTCGTCTCCCTCCCCTCGGTTCCCCCATGTGGTTTTCTGTCTGTTGTCAGGCTGCAGGGGGGGAGGTTTGCAGTCTGGCTGGGGATGCTGCCTGAGAGAGGAGTGGTAATCTTTCTTTGGGTCTTTGCTGATTTCATTGTTTTCATTATTGAGAGACTTCCACCATGGCAATCCCATTAGGATAAGACGGGGCCCAGCAGGAGAGGGCATGCTGCCTGGAGGTGCTGGGTGTCTGTGTGTACGGTGTGGGTGTCCCGCAGAATAAAAGATCCAACTTAAGCATGGCTGCATTCAAGCAGATTGGAGAGGGTTTTAAATTGTAAATGACTCAGTTGTTGCCAGTTCAACTGCATTTTATATATGATCGACTGCACATATTATTCCCCTTAATGATCACCTTCACGATGAAATAGTTTTTACTTTACGCTGAGTTTACTGATGTACTGAAGACTCATACATAGGTGTATGATAGTACATGTATTTGTACTTTTCTGTTTTTGGTATGCGTCTTCTGGTTTGGTACGGATGTGAACCAAGCAACCTCAGTGTTGTTTTAACATAAGTATGTTGTAAGTATCTGGAAGATGAAAAGTCATCTGATTTCTGAACCCACAAGCCCACATCTGGCGGTCCGACTCCAACAGAACATGTTTGGATGGAAATTAGAAACAATTTAAGGCCCAATTCTGGTTACAACAGTAAACGCAAGAGATCCTTAGTGCAAAAAAGACCTTCCCTCTGCTGGACCAAACTGTAATGAATCAAGACTTCGAAACCATGATTTCTACATGGGGTTACATTGCAACTACTGTAAATAATGTGTGTGAATTTGCTGAAGTTTTGAGAAATCACTAAACTAAATTATAGTTCACTGACATTTTGTCTTTTTTGCTGAGTCTCTGTTAAAACGCAGATGGAAAAGTAGGACTTTGAACATCTGATACCTGAGTTGGATGCATCATTTAAAGGTGACCAGTGGTTAAGTTTGCTCATACAGTAAGTCATTTCATAAAGTGAATCTTTATTGATTTTATAACTAAAATCAAATTATATGCACTCCCATTCAATGCAAAGAGAGCAACCCAACTAATTCACAAGACATTTCTTTTAAATGTCTTGTAACATTAAAAAGAGAATTACTAACCAGTAGACCAGTTTGAAAATGTTTATATGCGAATAAAAACATGTTTGCATTATTTTGATTGCATAGTTGTTCTCAATTGATGCCATATAAAAGTAAAATTTATATCTAATGCAAATTAGTCTTCACTTGTACAAACTTCCACGAAGTACACAGCTTTAAACTGAAGCATTAACAGCATTTTATACAACTGAAATACATCCGTGACTAAAAGTGAAATGTGTTTAGCTTGCTTTGGTCTGATTGTAGAGAACAGGTATGAATCTAATCCAATTAACACAATGAGCATTTCCCTGCAGTCATATGAGAAAGTGCATTCAATTTCCTGCTAAACTAGCGAGACCTGTTCATCCAATACCTCAAAGCTCTTCTGGTAAACATCTTTCCTTATAAATGCACTTTAACCAAGAGATTCACTGACTGAGCAATGTGTGTAATCAAACTGTAACATTCAAATGTGTGTGGGCTTGACGTTTATTACCACATTTAGACAAACACTGGCAGTTCAAAGCTACATATTTTACCCCCTCTGTTTCTCTGATGAGGCTCAGAGGAAGAAAAGGAGCATAATAGTAAATAAATCATCATGGAAGTGCGGCGAAGTGGACCTTAAAGGCCTCCCTACAACATCATGACGTGCAGCTGAACTCCCGCAAAGGCCTCATCAAGTTGACAGCTTAAATGCTTCATTTAGCACCCTTTTGTGTGTATGTGTGTGCCCAAAAATGTTGGGGGGTGTTGGGTTTGACTAATGGCTAAAGAACCTCATTTAAACCTTAAGGGAAACATATTAAACATTTATACACGCCAACCAATTTAGTATGAATCCTGACAATACTGTCTCAGATTTGTGCAGATATTCATGAACACACACACACACACACACACACACATCTATACACATGTCCTGCATAAACAGATCCCTGAACAAATGCAGCAGCCAAATCCTTGTAAGTCTAATGCTTCAGAGTCATTGTCAGCAAAATAAAAAACCCTTCTTGCCACGAAGAGGGTGTTCCAGGATGCCTGGGTCACGCAAGTTAGGATAAGTGGAAACGGAAGCACAGTATTTACTGTGCTGCTCAATCTCCAGTCTGAAACAAACACATAAACAGGATATATTGGAGAACACAGATAAAAGCCCAGTAATGGAGTTAAAGTTGAGGCAGGAGAATGAGTGTTTTTATCCTTGGTTACCACTGAGATACAGATCAAGTGTCATTTCTGGGGCACACACATCTATCCACACAAGGATCCTCCCTGAAACTATTCTAACCTTCCCAGGAGGTTGAACTGGACTTCATCATTTATTGTTGCTCAACTGCATTAGAAATCCCCCACAAAAGGAATCTAAATGGGAGTCTGTGATGGCAAAATGGAGGAGAAAAAAATGCTGTTAAGGAATAGTGTAAAGAAAAGGGATGCCAAGATTTTCAGCCATCTGTCAGGCAGCTCTGATGGATTCTGTTGGCAGCTTGTACTTTAACTCATCAGTCCTAGATGTGATATGTGACCCGTTACTCAAATTTTTTACTTATTGATAACACTGCACTCAGCTGATAGGCTGCTACATGAAAGATGACTGTTGGACTGACTCCCAGTTCTGACTGTAAATCTCAAAAAGATCTTGTAGAGATGGAAGAATACAACCCCATTAGTCCTCCTTGCGGAGTCTCTGCACATTGTGTTGTTTTTCTTCAGTTCCTGAGAATTTTGTTTTTTGAATTTTGTTTTTCCAACAAAATTTTCATGCACAGGTAGTATAATCAGTCCAGTCCATTCAAGCTACAATGAGTTTGACAATGATGCAGAGCTGGTACCTGGTGTTGATGAATATGTTCTGAGATACTGAAGCCATCTCTTTTTGTGTTTTAGCATTGGTCAAAAGGTTTTTTTTTAGCAGCACTACCTCCTCAAATACTGGCATTAGAAGCAAATTGAGACCATACATATTGGGCCAGAAAATGGGCAGATACCCTTTGTCCCAGAAATTAGTCACCTACCGCTTGAAAGGTTTGGCTGGTTTGGTTTAAACTAGCAGGAAGATTTATGAGTCAGGATATCAGCATATCTGCAGGGAAGAAGATTGTTTAATCTGGGAGGAGAACATTGAGTCAACAACAACCACTTAAATATTGCAACCTGTTTCCAGGTAAATAAGTATTTTTGACTCAGTAGTTAACAAAATAAAATCACAGCTTAAGGTGTTATTGTTAGAATAAAAATGTCCACCAAGAGAGTTTTTTTTGCAAGTGTTTTTTTCCACGTACACAAGCTAAAGAGGGTTTTATTTCCATGAAATGTGCAAGTGCCAAATAAACAAACTTTATTATCCATTTAAAAAACCTTTATGAGAACTGTAACAAATCTGTCCCTCTCCTCCCTTTGACCACTGGTGAAAGGGTGACCCTAGCAGTTGGTTGTTTCTGGGTAAATAGGTTCAGGACAAGCCTTGAGCAAAGCAGAGGCCCAGCCAAACAATGACAGCCAAAGGGGAAAGAGTGGCGGAGAGGGTCCTCCAACCTCTACAGCCAAAACTAGGTCTTTCATTCTCCTCAGACAATGGGGCTGGATGGGGGTGAGTGAGTGTATGGGTAGAAGTGAGTGAGAACTTTACAGCTGCGTTGAGATTGCTGGTGCCAGGCAAGCACATGTTTAAAAATTATTTATGTATGAGGTCTGGTTTTATCGACACAAATCTTCACGGGGACACAAATACACGCAGAGGAACTCCCTTTGGCTGAGCTGTGCAATCTAGTTGTGGTTCTTTGGCAGTCTAAATATGTCTCCCTGCTGGACATGTGAGTGTTATCAAAAGCAAACAGCTCTCCCCTTTTCATCTACCATTTTTTTTTTTGGCCTGTGAATAGTGATTTGAGGTGTCTTGTTCAGCCCTTTGATCATAAAGCCTGCTCTGGGATATTTTATTCCCAAGGAGGTTAAAAAAAAGCCAGGAAAGAGTTTTTGTATCCCAATTCCAAGGCAGAAATGGGATACCTGTTAATGCCACCATTTCCCCCCATCGTTGTATTTAACTGGGTCCTTGCAACGTACTAAAAGTAAGTTTTGTGAGAAATGTAGCTTTGTTCGAGAATTTAAGAATCACATTTTAGGGAAGGTGGAATTTTTTTTAACCAAAAGTGTCTGGACAAAGACAACAGGCTATGTGGACAATTTTGGAGAGTCAATCAGCAACTCTCAGGCAGACACAGCCTTTCATTGTGTGCCAGAGTGATTGGAGAAGCAGAAGAAAGAGGAGAGAAAAGTTGATAGTACGCTGAGTTAGTGAGACGAGGGACAAAATTGGACAAAAGTGGCTGCAGAGGAATAGAATGGAATTTGATTATTTTTATTTTTTCCATCCCCCTTTCTTTCTCTGATGGAACGGGATGAGAATAATCGACAAACAGAAAGAGGTCAAATCTCCTCCACCTTGTAAAATCTTTAAGTCCCCCCCCCCCCTTTTTTTTTGCAGGACGTCCTGTTTGTGTATGTGTGTGAAGGGGCGTGCAGAAAAGAAATGGGGTAGCTATCCCCCTTCTTAGACAAAGGGCGCAGATGGTTAGCTGGCCCTCCTCAGCTTTTGGGGTGGGGTGGTGCGAGCAGACGCCTGCAACGGAGCACCGCGCCCTCCCATGGAGCTCATTTCTGTTCCCTACTGAAAGAGACGGCAGAAAGGGGGGGGGGCTGCTTATAACAAGAAGGGCTCAGACATCCTGAACTTGCCTCCTCTTCAACACCCTAACGTCCCCTCACTATGACCCTTACACCTCACCAGGTCACATGCAGAGATACGAAGGTGGGAGGAAGGCCGAAGTAAAGAGGGGAAAGGAGGAATAAGGTTACCTGCCCATGAAAATGGTTTAGGTTAATTAGGTTTATATAGTCGTCTCGTAACACTGATCATATTCATTTTGTTCGACATCTTAAGAGAACTTGGTAAAATATGCAACACGTTTAACTATGTAACATGTCTTTATCATGTCTTTGTGAAGTTATTTTTAATGCGGGACATGTAGATGTACAGTACCAGCTGCAGTACTGAAAAAGGTCCAACTGTTGACCAGAGGATTGGAGCATCGTGAGCTAACAGGAAGAGATTAGGCTCTTATTTTGTTAAGTACATAATTTCCACATTTTATTTTTTTATTTTACAAAATATTCATTTGATAAACATTTGAATACTTCACCTATCTGGGCCCCCCACCAGGGCATTGGCCCTGGACCTCAATGGGGACCTAAGCGGCCCCCATATCCCCTGCTAGAAAGGTCCATTTTTCCTAAAAAAGCCCACTCAAAGTCCTGACTATGGCCATGCTTAGAACCACCAATGATTACAGCACACTTTCATAAATAATGGATTAAACAAATTGTGACAGAAAAAGTTTTTTTTTATTTTGCTGTAACTTAATGTATTAGCTTAGCAGCTTGTTAGCCTAGCTGCACTGACTAACTGTTGTAGCATGTAAGTTCCAATAAACATGGCTTAACATCTAGATTTTCTTTCCACGGGATTAAACAAATGGGATATAACATATTAGTGAGCTTTGGACAGAGCTGAGCTTGCTGCTTTGCCCTGGTTTCAATCATTATATTCAGATAAGCTAAGCTGGCTTTAGCTACATGTACAGAAGGGCTAAAGGGCAACTTCACAACTCGAAAACAAATAAAGTAATAATAATAACCAACATATTTACCTATTTATTTGAAAAAAAAAAAATCCTAAAAACATATGGCTTGTGTAAAACCTCACAACCCTAAATATACATTTTTCAAAAGCATCTACAAAGAGTCATAAGTTGACAACTACAGAGATAAAGTGGTGGCAAAGAGAGGAAAAGGGAAAGATAGTGAACAAGAAGGAGAAATGATAAGCTAGACAAACTTATCAGTTCTTTGTTAATCTGAAATACCTCTGTTTTATCTTGAAAGAGGTTGCTTGAGTCAGTAATCATCTCCATGTCACTGTCACCTCTACTTTCTTTGACCCTGAATACCTGGTTTTGTTCATTTAACCCACATCTGATAGCTTGTTTTGCTCGTGGTCATCTCTCAGCTGGACACTTAGTTCCCACTCGTGTTAGGGCACCACCAAAACATGTCAACATACATCGTCTACTTTCCCTGAGAGGAGTTTGATTAAGGGCAGGATTCAATGGGGGATAATCTGCAGGTGATTATCTGTGGTAGATATGGAAGAAGAGAGGGTACGCACATTCATAATTCCTGTTTAATACACAGCACTTAGTCCCGTTGACCCAATGACCCATATCCTGCCTTGTAGAACGGAGAGCCTATATTGTCATACTGAAAGGCTTACAATGGCTTATCTGGTGGGACCTCAGGCACAGTGAGACGCTTTTCAGCCCACTCCTCATCCAGGGGGATTTGGCCACAATGCGCGCATTATAAATGCCAGTGAGATGCATGTAAGAACCTTGGCAGCTGTCTCGCTGTACATAAAGTAGAGTGGATGTGTGTGTTTGTGGAGGAAGATGGGAAAAGAAAGAGGGCTGTCAAAAAAACAAAGAAGGAAGCATAAAATATTGTTTGTGAAAGGAGGCGTTTGTTGTGCAGCATATACAGTGTAACTACTTGCCTATGGGCATGTGGGCAAGTGTTTGCATAACAGTCCTTGTGAATTATTTCTTGAGGTGCTGCAGTGGTAAGTCACAGTATTTGCGGATTAAAAGTAGGTTTGAGCTCGAGTAACAGTTGGAGTTTGACATTCAGGTTTGTGATGCACTGTGTCGGGGAGTGTCCTTACAGCTAAAGGAGCGCACACATTCATGTCTGATCCAAGAAAAGAATTTGGCCATCCATATGAAACATTTATGCATATGTATATCCAGATTATTTGCAATTCTGAGTACGTGCTATAGAGTTCGCGTCGACTGGTATGTGCTTGTTAGTGTGCGAGTTCACTGCAGAATGTGAGGGATAAAGAAAGGATTGTGTAACATGCTTGAAAAACATTGCGTGTAACTGAAATGCAGGGGCAGAAGTGCATTAAGAAAAGGTTTTCTGTTGCCGTTGTGTAATACGTGCATGTGTGTGAGTCCCAGAGTGTTGTGTTACAGTGAGTGGTGTTGCAGCCCTTGTTAGCAGCCAGTGAATCGAGGTCAGTGTGACTCCTGAATAGCAGCATAGAGACAGAAAAACATGACAGATAGAGGATGAATCGACATCTCCTCCTCAGCTCCTCTCCTCTGGCTTCACTAACCTCCTTCCTTCTTTTTTTTATTTTAACTCAAAAAACATGTTTTCAATAGAACTGCTAATGTAATGTGTGTCTGTTTTCAGTGAAAGTTGCTTTGCATAAAAAAAGGGTGAAAAAATAGCTGCTGCTTTCCTGCGAGTAATTTTTTTTTCTCTAAAAACTGGGCAAACATCATGGAAAATCTAACACGACAGTATCACAAAGTTTTATCATCTGCCACAAAAAAACAAGACTTTATCAGCTGTTAGTTTAAAGCTTTTTGTATAATCCTGCATCAAACACAGCGTTTTGTGCCAAAATAAGGATTTAATAACAGTAAATGAAGATTTTTCCTTTGAGAAGCATGAAACACTTCCAACAAATATGATTAACATCATGTTTAAATCTTGTGGGATCCACAGTAAATGTTATTTTGCTTTTCTCATTCCAGTCTGACAGTTCTCCTTGTGATGATTTATTTAGTTTTATGCTTGTTTTAATGTTATCCAGCCACCACAAAGTGCTGCCTTTTTCAGTCACACATGAAGGCTTATTTCTGTTTCAGCTTAGTGCCTAAATGTACTGCATTCAACTGGCATTAGCCTTTTTCCTTCCTTTCTGTTTTCTCCATGTCACCTGCTTTTAGAATATCCTTTTCACGAGAAGCCGTGGTCCCCAAACTTCAGATGTAAATGTTTCTTTAAGATCTGGATTGTGCAAGAAGCAAGATGGGTGGGTTTGGTCACATTGATGATGTAGCTTTGTCATGTTATTCCTCAAGAGTGTGCCTTAAAAAGGAAACACATTTGATCACAGCCACAAAATCTGATTATGTTTAGACAGCAAAATAAAATAAAGAAACAGCATTTTTGGTAAAAAAAAAATGCAGTGTGAATGCTGAGCGCGTAGATGACTTTGCTGAAATTTGCTGAAGAAGCTGAAACTGGATTAAATTTTAAAAAACAACACAGAACACTAGCTAAAAAGTTCAAAATGCTAGCTAAAAGCCAAATGGAGGAAAAGGCTAACAAAAAGGTAGCCAAAAGTAGCTAAAAGATAAAAGTAGCATAAGAAAGCAAAAACAGAGCAAGTGTGCTGATGTTTTGGATGGAACTGAAGAGCACTCATTGTATTTTCTTATGGCAAAACATATTTTAACAATAAAGTGAAATATTTTGAAAAGTAGAAAAGTTACAACTAAAAGTCATTGCACCCATCTCCTTTCCTGAATGAGCTGAACATTTTGACCTATGACTAGCATAAAATAGCATAAAATATGCAGACATAGATTGCAAAAATCGAACAGAAAAATATAACACAGGTAAACAATAGTATGAATGCTGACTTAGCAGTCACACTATTGAGTTCAGACATCAATACATCCTAGTTTGAGTCAAGAAACGATCCGGGTTTTGGCAAAAAATACAGCCATCGAAAACCCAAACGACCTTTAAGAAGTATCTCTTTTTGATAAAACTTAAAGAGAAATCAAATAATAAATAACCAAAGATCTTTGGAAATGTGACTTTTTACTGTGTTTCCTAAGTTCTTCTAATGGCAGACATATTTATTTACATCAAGAGTCATGAAACAGTCACTAATTGGTTCGGATCATTTTATATTCTGGATTAAAACTGAATCTTTTCATAGAGAAACATTTTACAGACATTTTACTGTGAACAGAGGATTTTCTAAATAATCCCAGTTGCTTTATGGTGGATAAATCCTCATACTGTATGTGTGTGAGGAGCATAACAGGTGATTTTGTCTGTTTAATAAGCAACATTCAAAGTGGGTCAGATGTATCCACTTTTAAGGTTTTCAGCGTACGTTTCATTCTATTTTTTGTTCTGCAACTCTTTCTAATGCTTCACCTTTCCTCCACTTCACCACCTCCATCCTTCTCGCCTTCATTGTATTCCCTTTGTTTCCCTCCCGAGCAGAGAGTTGGTCACTGGAGAGTCACACTACTGCTCTCTCTCTTCTCCTCAATAACCCCCACTGTTGTTGTTGTCGCTCTCCAAATCTCTTTTGGCAGAGGATGGAGGAGCTGAGTGAGGCAGACAGAAAGAAATGGACTTCTACCTCCCTGGTAAAGCCACCTTACCCTCCCCCATTGTTGTTGTTGTCACCCCTCCAAATCTCTGCTAGCAACACAGAGGGAAGGTAAGCGGGAGGGAGAGTCTTCGTAATGGGGGGGGAAGCTCCTAGGATGTTAGGAAGTTACCCGTGTTGTTTAAAAGTAATCCTTTTTTAATATCAGGTTTTGGGTTAAGGGGGTTGGGAAGCATGAGAATGTGGGGAAACGGAGAGACAAAAACAGGGATACGTGCCAGACAAAATGAGTGGTGGCTCCCAGAGCGCCAATATGGTGTTTGAGCGTACATAACACACAACTCGAGTGCTGGGAATGAAAACCGTTATGAGTAATACCATCTGTATTTACTAAAATGAACAACATAAATAAGCTTTTAAGTCATTCTGTTTGGTTAGACACCTTCTTATTTATGTTATGCAGCTCATTTCATAAATTTTAGCACAAAGACAAATCAGAAACTAAACACAATATATGCTTACCTGCTACTGTACATTATATCAGCAAACTGTAACTCACCTTATATAATAATATATAAATCAGAACATCCCCAAGACTTTTGGAGTTAGCTGCTGTTGCATAATTAACTATAAACCAAAGCGTATCATCATATTCAGGTCCACCATGAAGTGAGTCAATTACAGAGATGAACTCATAGAACGGTTCAGTTCAAATGGTTCAAATCTACTGAAGTGGGGTTCTGCTGAAAGGTTATGATCAGTTAGTGTCCTACCTGTTGTAGATAGCTCTTTGTAATGCTTCCAGAGCAGCACGGAGCACTTTCAGAAGGTATAATAAAATATTTCTGCCAACTGTATAAGGTGAGATTGACGGTAATGTGAAGATTTATTTAATTGCTTTTGCTGTAAAGGTTTTGAGATTGGAGTTATTTTAAGATGGCACCAATCCACTTTAGACATGCTCAAACTAGTCGTTAGCTCATCAGTTCAGTCAGAGTTCATTTCTGTTTCTCTAAAGTGAGATCAAAGAGCTATCTACAAGAAGTAAGTTATTATTTTTATCCTAACCTTTCCACAGAACTGCACTTTAAAATAACCCCTTTTATGCTACTTGATTTAGCTTTTTTTACTTCATCGTTTTAGTGTTCAGGCTCAGAAATTGCCTTTTATTTTTACTAGTTTCAATTTGGGGCAAAATTTCTTCTTAAAACTGTTCCAAACAGCACTAAAAGAAACAATAAATAGTGGACACAGAATACATTGAAGGCTCAGTAACAGTAACTCATTGAATGCTGTAGTATTTCTTCAACTTTAAAAAAAAACATTCAAAGCTGTGTTGAGAAGTACTTTCAAGATAACAGTTGATCAGATGATCCCATAATGGTGAAAGTGTTTCTTGACATCATAAACCTACAGATAATCACTTAACTTTGTAATTTTTTTAGTACTTGCATGCGATCTGTCCATGACCAAATGATCTGCAGTCAGAAGCTATGGTGAATGTAAGAGATCATTATGCAGTCGAAAAGATTTCCCTCAGGAAGTGGTTGAAACTAAACGAAACCAAACCTCCAAATCTAAGACTGAATTTGAATGTTGTTCTGATAACCATTGGCCATCATTAAATAAATGCTGCTGCAGTCATAAATGGGCAACTTGTTGTCTACTATGTTATATCCCAAACTTTATTAGGTGATAAGATGTGCTTGTTGTTTTCAGCCAACTCCGCTGTCCTATGGAGCCAAAAATCAATTGGATCAGCTTTAATTGGCCAATATATTTCTCAGCTCTTAATAAAAACCTTAACTCAACTTATAGAAAGACAAAAAAAGAGCATTCCTTTGAAGGAACGCTTCACTTCAGACTTAAGGCCAAATAAGTACGGGCTCGTACTGATAATAGAGAGAATAAGGATCTGTGCCAGCATTCTCAGCCATTAATCAGTGTCACTTAGGGAAAACCAAGCCTCCCATTAGCGTTCCATTGTAGAGATAGTAGCTGACACAAAGGAGGAGGATCAGGCCACAAGATAAACCTCATAGTAGCCGGGCTGCCCCTGCTGACCCTGTTTACGGCAGATGCACCCTTTTTGTAAAGGAACTAAACGTTTGTCATAGATGTTGTCCTTTTCCTCCCCCATCCCCTTTTTCTTCATTGGGTTGTGTCAGAAAGGAAGGAAGGAAGACACGAGAGATGGAAGAAAGGAGAGAGAAAAAGACAACAGTTCAGCATCTCTATTATTGCTTTGTCAGCAACATGTATATCACCCTCTTTTTAAGATGTCTTGTGACCCTGGTGGTGGAGCAGACATAATATATGCCCGAACAACTCCCACGCAACATACTCGTCCACATTATTTAGCTAAAGTAGGGAATTTAAGGGGCTTGCCTCAAATCAGTGAAATAAAAATGAAATTGATTTCTTCTGAATTAGTTGTGCATAGAAATCTTGTAACTCCAGCCAGGCGCAGCGTTGACTCATACAAGAGCATCAGCGCGAGGAACTTGGCCTTACTTTACTTGTGTTGAAAAAGATTTTTGGCGTAGAAATGTGATTCCAAGTTGACCTTGTGAGTGTCAGGTTGTTTGTCTCCGTTCTGTGATGGACTGGTAATCCGTTCAGTGTGAGATAGGCTTTCACTCTGTAACCCTAAACAGGACAAAGTGGTTTGAAAAATGGATGGAACCTAGTCAATGAATATGTGTTTTGCTACATAAACTTGCTTATCATTTGAGCTACTCGTTCTTCTCCTATTGGCTCAGTTTAAAATGATAAATTATGTTGAAAAATTACAGAGCCAGTGCTTATTTTCCAGCCATTCCAGTGAAAAATGCTACTTTTCCCAGCTGTAATAAGTGACATTGTCACATCATCATCAAGTCATCAAACTTCACAGAAACATTGTAGAAATGTTTATTGCGACGTGCTGCCAACAGCACTTTAAAAAGCTCTCCTTCCTTTATATTGGAGAATACATCCTGCATGATTTTAAAAAAGTATTTGCTTTGAGCCTGTAGTACACGGTCTTTAGGTTCATGTCTCCAGGATGATAACCTTGAAGGTTATTTAATCAA
Source organism: Kryptolebias marmoratus (assembly GCF_001649575.2). Classification (NCBI taxonomy): domain Eukaryota; kingdom Metazoa; phylum Chordata; class Actinopteri; order Cyprinodontiformes; family Rivulidae; genus Kryptolebias; species Kryptolebias marmoratus. The sequence goes on from NC_051432.1 coordinate 21,829,433, forward strand.
ACTGCTTCACAGTGAGAATTCCACTCATGTCACATTTTCACCAGATTTTTGTGTGTAATTTAACGGCAGGCTGGCCTGAAGTACCTTGCCTTGAACTTTTAACCAAACTATTTCAGTTAATTCCACCTACATACTGGTTGTCCAGGACATACAAATTCCAATCAATGTTGTCTAATAAGCCCTGAACAGTTCACCCAAATCCAGTTCACATTTGCTTAGCCGCCTCCTCCTCAGGTCAATTTCATTGACTGGAGTCGTGTCCCCAGGCAGTCAAACCCAGTACAGTGCAGCCGACTTTATCCCACTTCGGTCAGGTGCAGCAGTGTGGCCAAGGCTAGTTTGAAAGCATTCCTCTCTGTTCATCCCCCTCAACCATCCCTGCGCCAAACAGATCTCAGAGCAACATATTTCAGCCCCTTTTCTTCCTCTTCCTTCCTTAAAATCCCTGCTTTGTGGTGATAAGGAGGTGACGCAGTGTGAAGTGTACGTTTTGTAGTTGACAAGCGGGCATAGATCACAATAAGTAAGTCTACCTTTTCCTTTTTTCTGCTGAGGGCGCACAAACACGAGCTCCCGTCATCCTCTTTGTAAGAGAACATTGATTCTCGGAGCAGTTCACAATAATCCCAACAAATGATCAGGTCGGCACGAGGACACTGAACTGACACGCATCAATACGAGCAGAGGTCGGCCCGCGTTTAGTATCGAATAAACGTTGAATTTTACTAAAAAGCGAACAGAAGTCCGTTTCATACTACTATTCTATTGAATCATTGACAAGTGCAGGGGAAATAGGATGCTATTGATCTCCTGTGGAAGATTGTATTTCCAGATGGCAGAGGATACTGGTCTCATTGTACAATCGGAGGCACAGATAACAGAGTGGACTATATATAACCCTTAGCAGGGAGTCAATAGCTGGGAGAACAAATGAAGCTGTGGCTAAATGCAATCTATGCTACTAATTCCTTCCATCAATTGACAAATTTGTCACATAGATCTCTTAATAGTGAGTGTTTAAGACACTGGTTAGCAGGAGCTGCTGTTTTAATTGAACTCATTGTTAGTTGTCTTAAATAGCTGTTCATTCGTCTGATAACTATTACGTTTTCTTGCTTCTTTATCTTTCCTAGCACTGCTGAGGAGTGGATTTTGATTGCCAACTTACTTTTGTTACTTTGTAGATAATTTTGCTCCCCTCAACATGGAAACATTTAATATAGGTTTTTAAAAATATGCATCTGTTTTGGGCAATGACATTTTAGACAATTTTTATGAATGCAGGGAAATTGTCCTCCCTGAGCAGATTATCCTCAGCTCATAATTTTATTCTTAAACTTGTTTTGGTTCTCTTTCACAGAATTTATCAGCATCATTTGCAGAAAATAAAGGTTTAAAAGTCAGCTGTACACTACATCCTCAGGACCAACAGGAGAAAGGCACACCTCATGACTCCTTGGTCGTATCGGAACATTAGCAGATAAAACCCCAAATATTTTCTTCAGGAATTGATCAAGACAACATTGGAACTGAACTGAAAAAGAAATAACTGCTTGTTGGGTGCTGAGAAATGAGGAGTTGCTTCATGAAAGCAAACTGCCTCCTGCTACCAGCTTTTCATCGGTTTGATTTGATATTTTAAGAACTATTATCGCTGCGAGAATGGAAATCTTTCCATCTCTTTATCACACGAGGTCTGCACTGTTGGTTGGATAAAAGCTTCTTCCCTTGTACGAGGCTAAGAGAATTTGCAGCAGTTGTCTGACTCCGCATTTTTGCGAGTGTCTGTGTGGGTGGTCCCGTGGGGGGGGGGGAGCATAACTGACCCCTTATGTTGTTTATTGTTCCATAATTTATCTTAGTGGTATCTGGGCATCACTGCAGGCTTTGGTGAACTGTGAAGATTAAAGTGGTGGGGAGTCTAGCTGAAAATACTTGTGTATGCGTGTTTTAATGTGTGTGTGTGTGTTTTCCTAAGAAAAGAAGGTAGCTCATGGTTTCCACAGTCTCCTAGCAGAGCATCCATCTGGACACAAGTCGATTTATTTCTTTGACACGAATGCTGAGTTCTGAAGGGCAGCAGAGAAACCCAGCTCTGCCTCCTTTTTTGCATTAAATATGATACAACAGGAAAGACTTATGTCTGATGTACTCGTGCTAGTTTTTGTTTTGGTTTGTAGTACAGTCTAAACAAAAGCTCTCATTACTTAAAGCTAATTGGACATGTTAGTCAATGCTTCAAAGTTAAAATGTTTATGTTTTGCTTTGTTTACAGTCTGAGGTTTTGCCTAATTATCATGACAGAGTAACTTAAATGATGACACTTTGGAAACAAACACAGTCTCATATTCCATGGTGAGGAAGGAGGTGAAGGACTCAAATGCATGACGAGGAAGCAGTAAGGAACAAAAACAGATGAACACTCTAAGCATGTCAGCTTTGAGTTGAGAAAAATTAAGTTTCCAATCTGCGGTAAGCTAACCCAGAGTTTTTATTATCCTCATTTCTGGAGTTCCACTCCGTCCAAAAGTTACTGGAATGGGAGCAGGAGGAGACGACAAACTGGCAAGGAGTAAAAGAAACAAGAGACATATATAGTTAGGGTCGGCTTGGGTTTCCTGAGCTATCCCTTAGTTACGCTGCTATGGGCCTCATTCTTTATTTTTTTTTATTTATTGAACCTTTATTTAACCAGACAAGTCCCTTTGAGATCACAAGATCTCCTTTTCAATGAAGCCTGAAGGCTGCTGCCTTTACTCTCACGCTCATATTTATATATGTAACAATTTCTATCATTAACATGTTTTTCTTTGTTTTTTCTTCCCATACAAACTACACCTGGACCAACCGTTCTGTGTTTGTGTCTCTTTCCTGTCCTCTCAAAGCCCAGCCGGTCGAGGCAGATGGCCGCCCATCCTGAGCCTGGTTCTGGTTCTGGTTCTGGTGGAGGTTTCTTCCTGTTAAAAAGGGAGTCGTTTTTTTTCCACCGTCACCTCTGTGCTGCTCAGGATGGGGGATTGCAATGAAGTGAAGATTTGACACAATCTACTGGCTTCCTCATATCAATAACTTTAACTAATTGACATTTTATAAAGTATGTCAGTGTGTTGTATTATAATCTGAATGAAATGACTGTAATCGGATCTGTTTTAGAACAAGTCAGACTGAGACGACTTTTGTTGTGAATTGGCGCTATATAAATAACTGTATTGAGTTAAAAAATACAGCGTAGATTCCACTCAAGACAAACAAAATACAGAGTCTGCCCAATCACATCACACCATTTTATTGTTTTGAACAGGAAAGCTTCCAATAAAGTGCTGTTTACTGATATTACATTCACTGATGCCAGGACAGAATCACAGAGTTTATATATATATATATATATATATATATATGTAAACAAACCGTATATAAAATGTAAATATTTTAATAACAAGAACAAGGAAAGAAAATGGTCTCACTTTCCCCCAATACACGTTCTAATAGGTTTTTTTTAGCTTCTGTGGTGACAAAGTTTTAATCAGAAAGGTTGGATACGCTTTTTTTTGTTTAAATCTCCTCCAAATCTAAAATATAGTAAAATTTGTGTTTCTTAAATTGCCCAACCTAGCTGGTTAAGTAGTTTATAATCCTGGTTAGTAATGGGATTTGTTACAAACTTCAACCCAATAAAGTGTTCAGAGAAGATTAAACTGTTTCAGTGTCTATATTAGAATAAAACGGGACATGAAATGTAGAGACTGACTGTCCACAACGTGTGACGAGCAAAATCTGCAGCTCATTATTAAAACATAAATCAAAGAATTGGGGAAACTTCTTGGAACCTTTCTGCACGTTTCACATCTAAGTATACACTGAATAAATGAAGTCATCCCAAGCTGTCAAAATGCTGAATTTTGCATATTTTGAAAAGCGTCTTACAGTAAAAGTGCAGTAAAGGCACAGAGTCTTTATTTCTGGAGCTAAAGTGCATAAATACTGACGAGTCCTCTGCTGGTTCTGATCTGAGTTGCTTGCACTAATACAGGATAGACCTCAGAAGTGAGAAGCAGGTTCTTTGATGACATTTCAAGAGTCGACATCAAACCCAAAGCAACGACTTCCTTTAGTGGGTTTTTTGACTTTTTTTTAAAGAGGAGCTCCACCACCGAGAGACTAAACAGAATAAAGATCAGACGAGTGCTTTGCGGCTCTTAAAGCGAGAATTTCTCTGATCTCTGTACTTCAGTCACCAGCAGAAAAGTTGTTTAGTTGTGTTACAAAATAAAAGTCATTTATTATTAATGTCTCTCACCAGACTTGACAGAAACATGCCCGAGCACATGCCTTAGAAAGAAGCAAACAAGCCCTCATTTAGGGCTATAAGTGTTCAGACACTTGGCTCCAAACTCATATTGTTTCTCATTTAATTTTCATTTTTCTCTCCCGTTCACGCTCTGAAGTTTTGCCACCAAAACAGATTGGTTAAATAAGGTGAGTGTTTGATGAAAAGAATCTCCATATTTTAACATTTTAAACAATTTAACAAACTGTTGCTGTTGGCGACAGAGTAAAAGCAAACATTTTTGGTTGAGAAACATTAGGATTATATGACAATTTATCTGAGGTTTCTGGGAAAGATTAAAGCTTAATTTATGCTTCAGTTTGATCAAGAGAGCTGTCACTGTAGCGTTTGCCATTTTAGACATTTGCGCCTTAGGGTGGTGTCCATTTTGTCTTTTAATAATTAAACAATCAATGTTTGTGAAGAGATGTTTTGGTGTGCTACAAAACATGTGAAACAGAAGTTACAGAAGCTCCAAGTCCATGTTGAACAAACGTTACTTTTTCTGATATTTTTGCAGAGAGAGAGAGAAAAAAAGGTAGGAGATCATTTGTGAGGCCGTACGAGGATTGGCAGAGAAATGACAGAGGCTTAAAGTTACATAAGGCTCTTTCAGGTTTTGAGCAGCCATGACAATTACATTTTCCTGTCAGAGAAGATTACATCTGAGTAAAGCAATCTTCCATGCAGTATATTAGAACACGCCGAGTGGTTCGCTCACAGCTTTCACCACCTGTGACCCCCATCTTCATCCCCATTTCTGTGGAGTTTGATGTGGCAGCAACTTAAAGTGAAACCACGAGTTGATTTTCACTCAGGTGACTGGAGGCAACCTTAGTTAAGACTGAGAACCGTGGAGCCAGAGGAGCGTCAGATGAAGTAAAAAAAATTAAATTAAGGGAACGATTTCCTTCCGTTTAGAAAATCGTGCACGCAGATTTGCCGCTTATTCAGTATGGAAAATCTGCTCATACATTTTTGTAAATTACAGTGACTTTCCTAACCAAATTCATCCTGTCGGAGAACCAGGAGTAAGCAGTACTCCAATAGAGCCTTTTAATTTAGGTTTCAGTAAAGTTAGAAAGTTTGACAAACTCAGAATCGCTCAGAAATTTTACAAACATTTCTAATTTGCCGATTGGAATGACATTAACAGGAAACACAAATGCTTGACGCACAAAATCAATGTTAATTGGATGACAAAATAATAACTGCAGTCCTGTTGTAAAATGCAGTGGGGCATTTTGCAGACAGTCCCTAAATGTTTTGTTTTTTTTACACCCGGTGTTGTACTGACTTCTGTTTCGCCGTTTAGAACGACACTCCCACCCCTACCTCCACCTGTGTTCACAAAATGGATTTCCTCAACATCTTCTGTTCCCTTCACCTGACACCAACAGGAAACACAGGAAACAAATATGAAAAGGAAAAGAAAAGCAACAACTTGAGTAATTGCAAAGCTGGTACATCTGGTTCTTCGGTACCAGTTTGATTTCTGTTGTTTGTGTGCAAAGCAAAAAAATGCAGGACACCTTTCTGTCTTTTTTTTAAAGGCTGCATAAAAGCGGGTCCTTACAACTTATGGTAAAAGTTGAACAACACAGATAGAAAAGCGCTTGTTTAAGAGACATTTTGGTATAGATGTTTGCAGATAAACTAAAATTGAAATGAGTATTTCCAGCAGCTTCCGTGCTGAAAAAAAATCCCAATTTCTTCTGAATGAAAACATTTTCTCTTCGCTATAGAATTCCCATTTTTTAACATCTCAAAGAATTATAGCATAATGCATATCTTACTGTAACGAACAGCTGGAAAAGTGTCAGAATACTCCACATACCATCATGTCTGTCTGCACTTCCTGCAGCCTGTCCTCCACATTCACAGCAACACTGAATCAGCACCATAAGTTACTCACACATACGTGGAGTACGCTTTAATGTAACACTGAGTCAACGTTTCAAAGGCACCAGTTAGTGTTTGTGTTCCTGTCATTCAGCTCTGAGGAGCCATGCACGATGTTAGCATATTTAGCTGCATCGGGGTCGGCTGTAAGATTTGTGTTCCTCTAAGAGTTAAGATGGAGGCAAAGTAAACTTGAAAAATTGCATTTTTCTGTGAAAATGCGGTGTGATTGCTAGGAGCTAGCTGAATGGCTTTAATGAAATGTCCTAAAGAAACTGAAACTGAGTTGTTAAAGCTAAAAGAAGCAGAACACTAGCTAAAAGCTAAAAGTAGCAAAACAGATGCTTAAAGCAGCAAAACAATAGACAAATGCTAATAGTAGCATAAGGCTAGCTGAAAGTTAAAGATGGCTAGAACCTGAACACATTAAAAAGCTGGCTCAAAACTAAAAGTACCACAACAGCAGCTAAAAGTAATACAATGCTAGCTAAAAGCTAACAGTAGCAAAAAGCTAGTAAGAAGCTTGATTTATTAAAACGCTAGCTAAAAGCTATAAGTAGCAAAACAGTAGCTAATAACTAAAAATAGCTAAAATTTAAAAAAAATGGTAGCTGAAGACTAAAAGTAGCAAAAAAGAATTGAAAGGCTAGCAAAATGCCAGCTAAAAGTTGCACAACTGTATTTAAAAGTAGCTAAAGGTGAGCTTAAACATAAAAGTGGCATAAGCAAACAAAAACAGAGTCTACTGAGCTGAAACACAACAAGTGTAGAAAATATGTGGAACTTAACTTTAATGAAATGTGATGCAAAAACATGAAAAATTAGCTTTTTTTTTTCTTAAAATACAATTTTATTTGTGAATTTACACAGATTAGCAATACATCTAAAAGCAACTCCACTAGATAACCATTTTATATAGGATTTTCACAGGTCACAAAGGAGCTTGGCTCATACAGGCGTGCCAAAGTAAAATGTGTTATTTTTCTTTTTAGCAGAAAGAGAGAGAGAGAGAAAAAAAAGATGAATAGAGAGGCATCAGTAAAGCAAGGTGCAAATCGTCAAAAACAGAGGTGGCGGAAATAAAAAGAATGAAATGCACATTCAGTTCATTTTGGAGCAATTTCTGCTCATAAAACGCTTGATAAAAAAAAGCATAGAGCGCCCTACAAACTAAGAGAAAATAGTGTACTGCGATACAAATGAAGGATGAAAAAAGAACAGACAGTCTGAGTCTGAGTGATAAAAACATGGTGTTAGTGTCAGGTTGTCCATTTTCCATGTCCCTCTCGACTACACACACATACACAATTCCATTTCCAGACCCACACCTCCCTACTCCATCTTTCAGTTGTATGACCTGAGCTCTTCGCCCAGAGCCAAAAAGCTGTCGTTTAACATGGCTAAAGATGCTCCTTTGCACCCTCCCACCCTTCCTCCAAATCCAATACTTCACATTGCTAGCTGGGATATTGGTACATCTACTTAAACTGCAGGGGGGGAGGAGGATATTTGGGCAACCCATCACACTTTGGCTGAGCAGAGTTCAGCTGCAGGTCATCTGACTGTTGCAGCATGATTGTGTTTACTGAAGAAAATACATAAAGGGAAGCTTTGAGAAGAACAAAAAAAAAAAAACAGGCTCACAGTGTGATCAAATAAAAACAAAATGTCCTCATGAGCTCCCAATGACGTTCCACTTCTGAGGAGAAATAAGGGCAAGTTAAGCAAACAGAAGTGAATGTTGCATCTTGTAAAAAAAAAAAAAAGAAGAAAAAACCCCAAAAAGATTTAAGATGAGACTTGATGCAGTCACTGTGGGGGAGGGATTTTACAAAGGTCTTGTTTGGGTCCATGAAGCCTGAGCGGGCAGATGAGAATCACAACCCTCGTCTCAGGGAAATTCTAAAAGGAAAATTACAGCATGGCTTTAAAACAGACACTAAAACACCACATGAAAGATGTCCTGACGCCGCTCGAAGCAGCCCAGCATTCAGCTGGTGATTACTGACACCAGGCGTTTGACACGCTTCAGTCCAAATACCCGTGGTTGGGTCGCGGCGGCTACAGGTTTAAGAGGGAATTCCAGACATCCCTCTTCCCAACAATTCACTCTGTCTCCTTCTGGGACTGGATTTGTTTTCCCAGTGGGACATCCCTTGAAAACCTTCAAAGGGAGGCACCCAGGAGGCATCCCAATCAGGTGCCCCATCTGCCTCACCTGACTCCTTTCGCTGCAGAGGAGCAGCGGCTCTACTCTGAGCTCCCCATAGATGATGGAGCTCCTGACAACTCAAAGGCTGAGGCTACAAAGGAAGCTCATTTCAACCACCTGGATCCAGAATCTTTGAACCTATTGCCACAGGTGAGGGTTGGAACGTAGATGGACCAGTAAATCGAGAGCTTTGCTTTTCGGCTCAGCTTCTTCTTCATCACAATAAATCAGAGGCTCCACCCGTGAACAGGACTCAAAGATACTTAAACTCTCCCACTTGAGGCAGAGACTCATCCCAACCTGGAGGGTTAAGGACCACGGCCCCAGACTTAGAAAATCTGTTCCCCCCATCCCAGGCTGCGAACCGCCCCAGTGAACACTGGAGGTCCCGACTCAAAAAGACGCCGACAGAACCACATCGTCTGCAAAAAAGCGGAGACGAGAAGCCGAGGTTCCCCACCTCCCCGCGACTGCACCGTACTTGTTGAGAAGTAAAAATCTTCCGCGCTGTTCTCCACACGGAACACCGAGCTCATCTCTAGTTCTTCCTTCAACTCACTTTCCTGATCCCGACCTTTTACGAATACAAACGCCCTGCTTGCCACTTGCACGACTTCTACCCACAACGCCATAATCTCCTTCACTGGCGAAAACACCTGCATCTGAAGTGAGTCACAGAGTCCAAAAAAACAAAAAGTGCTGCGCCACAAACTCAAAGTATAAAGTTACAAATCTATATCCAGTTTTTTTTCTGTTATTCTGTTATGTAGTAACTTGGTGTTCTGAAGATTAGGATACAACTTGAGCAAACAGAAGATAGAAATAAATTAAACTGTTGCTAAAAAGAGAGAAAATGTGTGATGTTTGGATGCTTAACTGCAAGCTCAAGACAAGGAATTCAAAATTCCCTAAACGTGATCAACAGAGATGCTTCACTGAAATGAGATTTTATTTGTCATCATTCGTCCATTTAATTTGGCAAAAAAGTGAGATGGAGAATAAGATGTAAAAATGCTACGTAAGTAGAAATAACTGTTGTGATAAACTGACAGATTTCATACTATTTTTAGTCTAATAACCCTTTAATTCAATCATCTTTAGAAAAAAAATAGTAGAATGAGAGAAAGCCAGACGGAGAATACTTCCCTCAGATCAACAAACCGTTGCAATTCCCCCCCCGGCTGTTTTTATTTTGTTAATCCTAAACCAGTTTTCCAGTGCGATTCCAAGTTTGATGCGGCCTCTCATGTCCCTTCTGCAGAATCAAGGAAAAACACAAACTTGTGCAGTTTTTAAAACACTCACGCTGCAATCCAGTCATTTCAGAAAATGGGATTATAGAGCAAGAAATACAAAAAAAAAGGCTTTAAATGTAGTTTTTGAGCCTGGGAAAAGAAAAAAAAACATGTAAAAAGGAGCCAGTTATTCAGGATTTCAATGAGATTTTCCACGGAGCCCTGTTTGATTACTGCATGAGTTCTCAGGTTTGTGGACGCTCCAACACCTGCTGCAGGTTATCTGCTGGACTCACACACCTGTCCCTAAACCTCCCAAACATTCTTCTCTGTTTGCAGAAAAACCGAGATTTTCTGTTTTTTTTTTTTTTATTACAAACCAACTTTTTTTTTTTTTTTAAATCTTCTTCTTTCTTTGCACATAAAAGCTCTTGTTAAAAAAATCAAATAAAATTAAAACGAACAAAAAGAAAATTAAACATGAAAAGGACAAACAAAAAGAACACAGACATTAGGGGTTACTGCAGCCCCGCTTTCTTCTCTACGCTCCCCCCCACCCCCCCACGCCCGGGTGGCTCTCAGGCCTCCGTTTTCTCTTTCTTTTTGTTTTTCTTCAGGAAGGACGGCGTGCGGAACTTCTTCTTCTTCTTGGTGTTGGGCGACTTGGAGGGGGAGCTCTCGGGGGACGGCGCCTCCTCGATCTTCTCGCCGGCGCTCACCGTGATCTCCACGCTCTCCACGCTGGTGGTCAGCTGACTGACGCGCTTCGACAGCTCCTCGTCGTGGTTGTCTTTGCCGTTCATCAGGCCTGTGTGGTTCTCTGGGGAGGGGGGGGACGGATGGAGGCACTTAAATCTGCTTTAGACACCCAGTTATTATTATCACTATCCCCCTTTTATCACAACAGACATCAGTATTTTTGTTATTAATGTAATTATTACCCACCGCCAAAAGGTAAAAGCAGATGATAATGTTTTGGCAAGTGTTTAAGTGTGTTTTTTTGTGCCTGTCTGTTAGCAAAATATCTCACAAACCACAGAACAGATTTTATTGAAACTTTCAGGAGATAATCACTGATTAAACCTCTACAACTGAGCCAATCCAATTTTAGATGGCTGCCACAACCAACTTACCTTAGAAGAATTAAAAATGCCCATAATTCAGTCAAATTTACACATTTTGAGCTAAATTTCGGTGTGCTTGTAGCTGAGAGTCAGACACAAAACATACTCCAAGTGTGGCTCATTACACCCACTCTTTGTTTAAACTTTAACATTACCTGTAGGCGTCAACCCTGCTTTGCTGTCTGTTAGCAAAATATGTCATAAACCACTGGATGGATTTTAATGAAACTTTCAGAAAGCAGCCACTGGACGTACATCTCCACCTTATTAACTTTTTGGAGTCAGTCCAATTCAAGATGGCTGCCATTTATAATCAAAACTAGCTAACTCAAAAATAGCTAGAACTCTGTTAGTTGTGCAGATATTGACATACAATTTGATGTGGTAGTAGCTGAGAGTTATCCCCGACACGTACTGTGAGCATAACATCTGGTGATATCGCACAGAACATTATTTTATGAGTTTGGCCAAAACAACTACAACTCTTATTACATCTCAACATAAGATGATTACAAAATTCATTCCTTCAAGAAATGTTCGGTTTTTAAATATCATCAGAATTATTACCTATAGAAAAAATACTTTACTTTGTTTCTTTTTTAAATAAAACTGGTCTCCTTCTTCCTATTTATAGTCAAAGTTCCTTTTGAGGACACATGTGTTTATTTACAATAATATCTGTGGGAACTAGGAGAAATACAGCTAAACACACACATCAACCTGAACAGCCACACACAGGAGAATATGATCACACAAAAGAGATTAATATGAATTATTGGATAAATGTTGATGTTTTTACATTCTAAACCTAATATTTGTCCCGACATGTCATCATATCATTACTTTGTGTTTTGTAAAAAAGAAATTACATATCAAATATAGACCTGAATGGTTTACACTTTCTGTTTTCATGCTTTTCAGGCATTTCAAAGGTATTTTTGTCAGACACAATGCTGTGAAACCCTGCTGCAGGATGAACTAAACAAGCCGATTCGATTTAAATGTGTTGAGCTTCCATTTTCAGCGACTCGACGAGTATTTCGTAAAATCCCAGCTTAAAAAGCGCAGCAGTGACTTGTCCGCCCTCCTTTTCGTGCTCACAGAACGAGGCTCTGAACGGCGGCGTGAAGCGATTCCGGGAACAACTGTTCATGTAACCGGCCTGACAGGCGTCACATCCCTTTTTTTTTTTTTTAAATGCAGGTTAGAAGATCCAGGGCAACCATTTCATGTTCCAACCCTCAACACAGAAGGCCTCTTGGGTTATTTACACCTTGAAACACGCGGGATGATATTAAGAACCGACGGATGCAACGATTGACCTGGTTTCAGCAATAGAACTCGCTGACCCCATAACCGTGGCGTCAGAAAATATGGGCCCCCTGAGTTTGTGTGCTGTCATAGGGTAATTGCTATTGTGTAGATTTGCGTGTTTGTGTTGGAAGGAAGCTGACAGGAACTCGATCCCATGGTGCCATTATTTACAGCTGGTAATGGGGCTTCTGTGATCTCTGTGTTTCTTGGAGGCGCATTAACAAGTTTCAAATGTCAGACACAAGACCTTACGGGCTAAGAGGCAAAATACTGTAACCCCTGACAGATCATCTCATGAGACATTAACTGAACGATCATGTTAATGACCCAGGATCGCTGTGTTGTTTAATAACAAGAAACAAAACCCAAGGAAACAAATGATTCCTTTGGAAAAACTCAGATTAGCTGTGCACATGCAGATGCTAAACCTTGCATTTCGATACTTTGGTAAAGACATTAGCTTGCTCTCAGGTCAGAAGTTAATAATAGTTGCAACAGCATCAAATTTAAATATGGAGCTGCTGCAAAGAGGGTGTTTTTGTTTTGTTTTGTTTAGCATAATGACAGAAAATCTGCTCTTAGTTGTGAATCTGATGCAGCACACATCAGCCTGTCGTGTTGTAACACAGAGCAGAGAGAGAGACGGCAAATTTGCCACAACTTTAAGTTTTATTTACGAGGCAACACTTGCATTGTCTAATATGTAGCGTTGTTTAATTTACTGTTCCTGATTAAATAAACTTCTGCGAAAATTAAATGTCCAGAAACTGCAGCTCATAGAATGACTGCTTAAAGCTGGCAACAGAAGTGAGTCAATAACAAGAAATTCCCAAATTCACAACTAAAATAAACTGGTCATAACAAAATAAAATCTGACTAACTTAGTTTTACGCATCAAGCTGCTTTTAGTAATGAATGAACCATTTGATTGACGTGCATTGTGTCCTCAGATTCTCCCTTCATTCACTCCAGCAGTTGGAAGAATTGTGTTCATTGAGTTTTCTGCTGAAAGCCTTTTTTTTATTTAACAAGAAAACTTTCGAGCAGAAATGCTTTGGAAGCTGGCAAACAGAGAACAATGACAGAATCAAAGAATGGATTTGTCATTTAGCTGCTTGGTACACATTTGGTTTAGATCACTTACTGTTTTCAAGTGCTGATAATTCTTTCACTGCTTATTTAGATTTAGGTATGTGGCTGTTGTGTTAAAGTCTGGAAATTATTTAGGTTTGGGTTTAAAAAATGCTTTTAAATGCATAATAAAAAAGTTCCCAAAGATCCAATTTTTCTGCATGATGATGATGATTTCCATATCTGTAAGACCTCTGAATGGGAACTAAATAAAAGTCTTTGCCTCAGGGGTAAACGACAGCAAAAATCTAGTGTAAAACATCCAATGCAAGTGTGTTTTAACGTGCAGGATTCTGTTATAACGCAGGTAAGTTGTGCGGAACAGCATATTCAGCTTTAATGGGTTAAAATTTCACTCTTCATGCTCCAACCTGAACACAAACCAGAGGCAAACGGCAGCGCAGATCATGTGTTTGTGTGAGCCGTACCTTCTTTAGCTGGAGTGCTTTGCGGCGACTGAGTGACAGACAGAGACTGAGACAGAGTGGAGCCGTCGTCAGAGGTTAGCTCGTGCTCGCCATCTGCAGGGAGTGCGGGGGAGGAGTCGGGTGGGGAATGGATGAGAGGATTGCGGCGGGGGGTTAAAGCAGAGCGAGGGTGAGCGAGGATGAGGGGTTGGAAGGATTTGGGATGGGAGGTCAGGGAGGGAGGTTGAAAGATTAGTGACAACACACACACACATGTTAGAATCAGGCCATGCACAGCTGTTTCCCCACAAAAAAAACCTTCAAAAATCCTTGTTCGCTGATGGTCAGGCTGTCTTTCTGCCTTTTTTTTCTTCTGTCCTGAGTGTGGCTGAGCGTGTTCTGTAACATGCTGAGCTCTAACATCCCAGAGAGGGACAGATGCTCTGAAGTACAGCTTACTGACTGCAGCCTGGACCACCAGAACCGCTACTGCTTCCCTGCTGCAAACCCTAAATATCATCCAACAATGTGCTGTACATATTAAACATTAAGCTTAAAGTTTGATGGCTAAATACCACTGAATAATCAATTAAAACCTGAAGAGGCAACATTTTTATATGATTCTATAAACAAAAAACTATACCTATGACATTTTATGGACATTTAAAACCATAGAAAGTAGGAAAAAATGCTGATAATCTTTTATTGTTGGTCAAAACTAGGTGGCAATTTAAACAACTGCTGTGTCTACAAAAAAAAGCTTCATATGTGTTTCTTTGTAGATGACAAATTGAAGTTTTACTAAAAAAAAAAAGGTAAAATATTTATGCACTTGACATTTTGTTTCTCATTCATGCTGAAAACTATTTGCAGCAGCTTTTGAAGGGGCAGTAAATGTTAGACTTTGTTAGTTTTAACAGCTTAGTGGGTGAATGACATTATCAGCACATTGGATGTTCATCGCTCAGTTGTGAGCTGTCAGACTCATTTGCAGCTCCTCCGAGCACAGCACATAGAATGAGCCAGGCCCGTGCACGTCAACGTGCTTGCACGTCCTGCACGTGTGGTTAGAAGATAAACTTGTGCAACATGTACCAGCTCAGTCCAAAAGAACAAACAGAACCAACATCCAACATCTACAAGAACTGATTGTTTCATTTAAACTCCGCCTGTTTCTTTTTTAAACGATGAGCATACACACTCCACAGGACGCTACCAATCACAGGAGAAATTTGCAAACGTGTGTGTGTGTGTGTTTATGTGTGTTGCAGGCCAAGCTTGGATCGGGCCCCTCCAGACGGACTTCAGCTTGCATCCAGATGGGTCACCGGGGATTCATGGGGCTGTGGGGGCAACAGTGTCATAGCAACGGGCTCGGCTCATGCGGCGGGTGTGAAGACCTGCTGTCAGTTCGGTCTGCCATCTTAGTCACACTGGCCTGTCACACAGACTCCTGCTCGGTGTTTCATATGTGCTCGCAGTCGAGAACATTTGGACTCGTCCATACACATGCATGAACACATGGCCTTGCTGATGTACACACCCACGTACAAACAACCACATTTAAATCTGGTCCAAGGTGCCCGGAGCTCTGCAGAGGGACTGGGGGAACAACCACCCCCTCCACGAAATATCTGCTCACTATTGACTTACTGCTTCCCTCGGTGAAAAGCTAATATGATTACTATTGACTGTCGTGTGTCCAGATACAACCCAGTCTGTGAGGACAACACCCCCGCAGGTTAAAATATAAATACGTAGGCTTGTTGTCACAGTATATAGGAGCCTCTGAAGGGACGGCTGCTAAGGAGGCAAAGCAGCCGAGCTGAGCTCCAGCTGCAGAGGGGCAGGACTGCAGATCACATTTTAATCCAGATTAGGGTAAAGATCAACCGGAAATCTGCTCCAGCTGTTGAGTTTGAGCTGCTAGTTAACAACTTTAACAGTTTTGACAAGGACGGCATGTATGAATCGACAACACTGATGAAAACAGGAATAATTTTCAAGGGTTTTAAAGCGGATGGCAGTCGACTGAAATATTTTAAATCTGAAACCTTTCCCTTTTTTAGCTTCTGAAGCAGACAGATGTGAAATTAAAGCTGTTTGAGAGCTTCTAAAATTGGACTTTTTATTGTTTGATTTCGCCCTTAGGTTGACCGACATAAAAAAAACACACGTTTGAAGATAAATGCTCATAAAAGTAGCATCAGAAGGAAGAGCAGGTGAAAGTTGCTGTCGGTTTGAAAGGAAACATCAACTCCTAAATATGGCCTCAAGTGATGAAATTAAGGGTTTGTAATTGTGCAGCTGACAGCTTCTTTTCCAGGCTCACACTATTCTCCCATAAGTCTTCAAATTGTGGATTGTATATTGATTATTGATGTAATTTGTTTTAAATCTGCCAATATTTAGCTGTAAATTCACTCTCAGGTTTACAGGGGTTGCTCTCTGCCCGCCCCTGTGTGTGTGTTGGAGTTTATCGAAGTGTGTGTTCTCCGTACCGCTGAGGCCCAGTTGCCTTCTCTCTACGTTTTTGCGATACTCCTCCAGCTCCTTCTCTGACAGCTCGTTGAATGGGTTGGGAGGAAGAGGAGCCATCTGCTCCTCCTCTGTGGGCACGTATGGCTGGAGGAGGAGGCAGGGAGTGGGGTTAGCATGGGAGCGCAGACACACACACACAGTCACACTTACACACTGAATGTAAAAAGAAACCAAACTCGAGCACATCTAATCAACGAGCTCACATAAAACATTCAAACACCAAACCTAGATTGAACATCTCTGCTGAGATTTGAGTGTAAAAGCAAGTCGAGAACACAATCGTGCTCCAACACACTTCATAACACTCACAAAAAAATGACAATTATTGTCTTATACAAAAAAACAGAACAAGCGTAAATAAAATGATTTAAAACGTAAACCTCACGACACGAATACATGCAGTGTTTCTGTTCTGAATATGTGATCAAATTCTAGAAAACAGGAGACGATCAAATAAAAACCACTGCAAACAAGAACAGATTAATGCTCGGGAATATTTACCATAACTCCTATCTGCCCCAGATCCTTCAAGACAAGATACCAACCACACAGTTATCAGCACCGAAATGTCTGAATGATTTAGTTTCACTTCAAACATTATCTTGTATTTTTAATCAAAGTCATTTTGTTTTTAGCCTTGCTTGGAGTGTGACTTCCAAGGCTTCGCCTGCTCGTCTGCCTCCCCCTGGTGGCGTCATTAACCAGCCTGTGGTTATCAGTGATGCTCTGCACATCTCCAACGCAGAGAGTTAAGATCCTTTCAAGTGGGGTTTTATGGAAAAGTTAAATAATATCTTACCTGTTGTAGATAGTTTTTAGAACAACCTCAGTTTGGGGAAACAAGAGATTCATTTCAACCAGATCCATGAACTAATACTTCTAGTGGATTGCTGCTTAGTTAAAAAAAACTCCTTTGTAAACCTTTATACCGTCCATTTTTACAAAGCATGATCATTTCTGCAGAAACATCATAAAATTCTGTCCAGGAGTGGCCCTGCTCGGACTAGCTGTTGATAACTTGCTATAGATTCCTGAGTTTTTGTCTTTCTTTTTGCCTGGTTTGCTCTTCTTACTGTATTTTTTCTTGTCTGTGTAATCTGGCTCCCGTAACCAACTGAGGTAACCTCTGTACAGAACTCTACTTCAAAAGAGCTGAAACATCACAAAGAGGCTGGTAATGATCTCACCGTGTGAGTCAACTAATTTATGAGCTCAGGTCAGAGGAACTATCACCACCCCGGTCTGATATTAGACTTTATTTGAAATTTCCTAACGACCTGGATGACCAGGTTCCGTATCGATAAATCTCAAAATATAGGAGGACATCCTAATTTATTATTCTGCAGCCAAAGCAGATGTTTAATTGGCCAGAACTATAGGGTAATTACACAAGAAACTGAATATTTGTTGGGTCAATAAGCAAAAAAAAAAAGTTTTTGTTGTTAGCCTTTCAGTGGTTCAACACACTGTGAATGCAGCACAAACAGTTAATCTTTAAACCTAAAAATGAAGCTAAATACTTCTGAAGTGACAGAGTTCAGTCATCTGAGTTGCTCTGTTGCATATTATACAATAAAATACATAATGGAATAGTTAGAAATGTGCAAAATATGATAAATAACTTAGCTGATATGCAGGAATATTTTTTTATATATAAGTGTCAGTAATAATGGGGTTTATTCGGGTCAGCTAGTGCTGTCTTGTTTATTTGTAACTTTTAAGGAATCTTTGGTAGTTCAGATTCTTCTGTAAAAACCTGTCAGCTAATTTGGAGCTGGGCTACAATCAGATTTAAGGTTCATCTCTTACCTGTCGCGGTACGTCAACAGGGATGCCTGCGAGGTGCTGAGAGCGCGGCCCTGATGACATCACATCTAACCGGTTCTGCTCTCGGATCTGGAACGGGATAACACACGATGACGTCACCAACAGCGAGTCTGACCTTGTTTTTATTTTATTTTCCAAAATTAGACTCAGATCTGCTCTCTCCATGTGTGGAAAGAAAATTACAGCAAAATATTCAGGATGGACATTTTCTTAATTTCTTAACTGAATCTAAAAACATCTGTTTTGAGAATACGTAACAGAAGACATTATCCGGTAGTCAGATATTTTACTGCTTGTACTACATTCAAAAAGTTAATAACCATCAGATTCATTATCTGAGCTACGAGTCTAAAGATTTGTCATTGTTATGATCTCGACTGTCCCCAACAGACTCACTTATAATCTTCCAGACATTTCTCAGTATAAGAATGATGAAAATACTAATCCATGTTGAATCAAATCAGTGATTATTTGTTTTGTGTTGATCTCGTTGAATAAAACACTCAAACCTCCTGAATGAATTTTACTATCTCTTTCATAAACTTGAAATCAGAAATAATTTCAGCCCCTTTTTAATTCTTCTCATGACACTTTGACGCCTCCCCTGTAGATACCAGCCCCATCGGGAGGTAAACAATGCGTCCGAACCTGCAGGCGGTCTGAATAAAGTTTCACTCACTTTGTTTCGTTTTTGCAGCACCTCACTGGGGTCCGTGTTGAGAGGGATGAACTGATTGGCGTCCTCAATCCGGATCGAGGTCCCTAGTTCTTCCGCCTTCATCCACTGTGAACAGAAGAAAATTCAGAGCTGATTATTCGACTTATAATAACCAGATCAGAGCAGTTCACTGTTCGACCACTAGATGGCAGTGCAGCATTAAGTGTTGGCAGCAGCAGGAGTCCTCTCTACTTAGACCTGTTTGAGATGATGGTTTCTTCTGGGGGTTTTTTTTCCTCTCACCGTGGTTGTCCGGCTGCTGTAGCGCTCCTCTCCACCCTCCACGCTGACCTTGGTGTAGCTGTTGGGCGAGTTGAGCCAACGAGTCTTCTCCCTCTGCTGCCGCTGCTGCAGGAACTTGAAGGGCAGCCGAGTGGCGTCGCTGTCCTCGTCAAACGTAAACGCCGTGACGGTGGCAGGGATCTCCACTTCGCTCTTGTGCCTCGGCTTCTCTCGCACGATGGGGTGCCTGTAGGCGTAACCGGTCCTGTAGCCCTGCAGGACAAGACCATACGTGGATAAGGTCTCATCTGTGAACATGCTGCTGTAATTTGATTTGTCCCAAAAGTTTATCTCACGGTTTTAAATGTTATTTATGAATTATTAGAAATCAGAGAATTTTGCCATAACTGTGAAAGAAATGAGCATCTATTCTTCTTCCCTCTGTCTGATCATTCAGATGGAAAACAAAGTGACCAACAGAGGACAGACTCATGAACTCGTTTCCTGTTTGAGTCTTTCCCTCACCTCCCGCTCCCTCATCATCCCCCTCTTCCTTTCCCTCGGCTTTATCCTCGTTTCTCCATTTTCTTTCTCACGTTCCCATCCCGTCACGTTCTCTCCCTTCTCAGCTGTGTTGCTGCTGTTTTTCAGTCAACTTTCCGCACTCAGCTTTTCCTTTCATCTGAACCCTGCGGTCGAAGCTGACTTTTCAACTCGCCTTCATCGCCCCAACCGAGCTGGCAGGATCTTTTCCGGCAACATCCTGCTTTCCATTCAGACATTTCATCACATTCACAGCTGGACGCTCGCTGTACTTCGGAGATGAAGAGTAGAAGTGCTTCATTCACTTTCCCCTCCCTCGTACTCACCCACCAAGACTGTGAGCTTACTGGAGACAAAAGGTTTATGTGCGACAGATGGAACGAGAGAAATTGAATTTTGAGCAGAAAGAGCAGGGTGAACGCTGAGTGTTGAACAACTGAATGAATAGTTAACTGAACTGTTCAAGTTAAAACCAGCAGAACAGAAGCTAAAATCTGCAAAGTAGTAGTAAAAGTTAGAATTAGCAAAACCAGAGCTAAAACCTTTAATGAGCAAAACTGTCGCTAAAAGTTTAAATTAGCAAGACAACAGCTAAAAGGAGCACAGGGAAGGACAAAAAAAGAGCAAATGCTGAAGTGGATTCCAGAGAACAATAATTCTGAAGGAATTGGAGAGATCTCATTGTATTTCTATTAGGGGAAATTCATGTAAACAAAGTTAAATAGATCAGAAAGTATAAAAGTTACAAATACTAAAATTCATGGCACACTATTTCCCACTGAGCCGAACTGTTTGGGTATGAAAAAGGCTAAAATAGTTTGGCTTCAAACACTGTATGGAAGAACCTAAACAGGGAAGCAACGATGTGGGATCCTTAATCACAGCATTCACGTGACAAGTGGAAGGCAGAGGCACGAGCTGTTCATCGGGCCGAGAGAGGGAAGTTCGTGGGTTAAAGGACGGGACGAGACTAACAGAAGGACACGTCTACATTCACCAAATGTCCCGTTCCGTGCGTCACACAGAAACCAAACAGCTGCTTTTGACAGATATTAGAAATTCCCACCTCTAGTAAAACGAACCTCTCCCTTTCTTTTCAAACCTTTATGTATTTTTCTTCCAAACACACTTTGTCAGTTTACCTGTTAACTGTTGTAATGTTTAATTCCTATTTATTCAATTGCAGCCTTTCCCCTGTAGGTGGTGCTATTTTCTAATTCCGTCATCACTTTGGCTAAAACTGCTCTGAAAGTATGAACAAAGACATGCTCATTATTGCTCACCTTTCATGGTGGCAGACAATAATATGGTTGCCTGTGAGCGTGTGGTCGTTTGTCTGTCTGTTAGGAAGTTATCTCATCAACCAGTGGACGAATATAAATCTACAACTAATTAACTTTTGGAGTCGAACTGATTCAACATTTCCACCACAGCTATTCAACTGGGTTTAACTCAGCTGTACAAATACTGAGCTAAAATTCTGGGTGGTAGTTGCTGAGTCATCCCCAACACCGACGATGCTCTGAGCTCTGGAAGATGTTTGTTAAAAAAACTTTAGCATGCAAAAACTGACCATACGGAGAGCATCCAGTCACAAAAATCAAAGCCGTTTAGACATTTATTGAGTGTTAATCTTATGTGCGATTAAAGCGTTGTCACGCCTGTTGTCTGCAGACTCACCAGATTATCCAGCATCCTCATCAGCGACTCAAACTCCAGCTCCCCATGCTTCCACTTGTACTGACCCAGCATGTTGATGCTGCCGGCCGAGACCACAGCAAACACTCGCGACTTGTACTTCTCCTGGTCCAGCACTATGAGGTTGTCCACCCCTCCAGCACAGGAGATGGCATTCACCTAAAAGCACAAAGCGAAGCACGTAGAATACAGCTGATAAACAAAAGGTTCGTGGACTGCAAAACAGACGGGACGGCCATTTTTCAGGGCGGATATTTGCCGCTTTAGAAAACGGCACAAACGGACATCTGTAGTTATTTCCGTGCAGAGCTAAAGACGGCATCTATCAAAAGAAAAATGAGTTACCCCTGAATCTACCGCCGCTTCGACAGTGCATGACTTATAACAAACGCGTCTGAAGGGATTTATTTATAGAAATTAAGCTGGGCTTTGCGAGATGGATTAATGTTTTCTTTTGCTCGACGGGAGGAGAGTCATTTGGGAGATTTGGCACGCCGTATTAAAGGAGGAGACGGCTTTTTCATCTCCAAACCCACCAAGTGACCACAAGGAAACACAAAAGTAAAACACTGATAGGCAAAGTTTATTTAGATTCATGCATGCAAGCATGAAATTCAACATGAGCCAATAACTGATGTTAAATTAATCACCAAGCCACAGCTTCTTATCTGGGATTTAATGAGGAAACGTGAAGAACGCCAGCCTGAAATAAAAGTCAATTTTGCTCTGATCATCAGCGTCTACATCGGATTAAATCGTAATGCCATCCATCAAAGTCCAAGTGGCTTGATTATAAAGCTGTGTTTGGCCAACATTTTCCACATGGCAAGAGATTATGAGTTCCTGAGTGTTGTTAAAATAGTATGGGTGGGGAAATGTGAAAGCAGCTGGTGGGAGATTAGATTTACTGAAAACCTGCTGCTCCACTGAATGCACACAGGAGCTAAGGGAGGCTGGAATATGTGTGTGTGTGTGCGTACCTGGATTTCACAGGCGTAGTGGGCATTGTAGATGAAGTGAAAGGCCTCTTCGACGGTCTCGCCCAGAGCGACCACACCGTGATTTCTCAACACCAGCACCTGCGAGAGATGACCAGATACACAGCAGAACGGTCAGAGTGAACCAGCTGTTAGGGAGTACGTTCGTTAGCTTGTTGATGCGGGTCAAAAATATCCTGAACCAACAGTCCATCACAGAACTAACACACCTACTGATACCTGCAGCGAGCTTAGAAACAAAAGCGGAGCGGATATTTTAACAGGATGACCCGCTGCTTCCTGGTTCAGGCACACCACACCCTGATGACTAGATCTTTTTTTTCTTTCTTGACTCCAAGAACCAGATATAGAGTTTCCTTTTTCCTTGGATTATTTTTAACACTGCTCGAAGGTGTGGCGAGTACGTTGGTTGGCCTCGCTGCTCCCACCTTCGCTGTGGGCCCCAGGGCCTTCTGCAGCTCGATGCGCTCCTCCTGGTCGTCCAGGCTGCCCTGGTAGCTGTAGTAGGCGATGTCGCCCAAGGTTAGCGCCTCCTGGGAAATGGGCAGGAGGCCGCACTTCATCGACGACACCTAAAGGTGAAAGACAAGACAACGGTGCATTGAAGCGGCTGAAATGTTCTGGACGTATTTTCAGGTCATTTCTGCACTGCTGATAGTTTCAGAGAGAGATATATTTCCCTTCAGCTCAGAAGTTAGCGTTTCTCTCTGCGTTCTGAGCTTTAAACCCCTCCCGCAGAAGGAGCTGAGCACTGGCGCTGGACTCTGCTCTGCCTGCGGGACAGCCGGGAGGGACGCAGACTGGTGCAAAGTGAGCTTACAGCTGCTGTGGCAGGGGTGTGCACGTGGATGATGCAGCGGATGTCCGGGCGCATGGAGTAGATGGCGGCGTGCGGGCTGAAACCTGCCGGGTCGATCCTCAGATTGGTGGAGCCCTGCTCGATCACGTCCCCGATGATGTTCACTTTCACCTGGGGAGATGAGAACAGACGATTCTTTGCAGAAGTTTGCTTTAGATGTAGCAGATTTATATTATTCTAACTCCAAACTGCTGGGGAAATTGGTAAAAAAAGACACTTAAATATCGGCTAGAAAGCTTCAGAGAAGTATCGCTTGAGTGGAAGACTATTAAAACTGAACAGGCACAAAAACCAGATTCATTCCACTTGAAGACATTTAATAAATGCCTCAAAGTCAACCAGGCAGACGGTGAAATAAGTCAAAATTAAAAAGTGTGACGACAAAAAAAATACATTATCAACAATCTCTCAAGAAAATCTACTGAATCATTACCAGGAAACACGATATGATCAGGGGAGTGGACGTAATGTCCCTTACTAGGACAACTTCATTAGCAGCCAGTTATTAGATTACCTGACAGGAGAAAAGACTTATACGCAAAGATAAAGCTAACAAGACTCTAGGGGGTGGGGAGTCAGCTAACCAGAGAAACAGTCATTAAGAAAGCCAGATAATGGACAGGAAGTCGTCGATTTTTAAACCTGAGCGAAGTGCGATGACAAAACTGATTGCAGATGTCAGCTGTCCGGTAAAATCAAAGAAAATTAAAGCTGCAAGCAGCGTTGGGCGGCCCTCGCAGCTCAGTGCCGCTCCGGCCTTGCGACCGCGGGAGCTCTTGCAATCGCGGGAGCTCTGGCGACCGCAGTCTATGCTCTCGCGCCTTTCCTGCACTGTCCACTAGGTGGCTTTTACAGCAAATGTCCCAAATTGCCTTCAGTCAGGATCAATACCAGTCCTGTGCCATGGTGTGAGGTTTGACCTTCCTATGTCTAACGGTTGAAGAGTTAGAGCACATGGGCTCTCGTGACCTTTGACCTTGTTAACTTGAAGTTAAGGCTGATAGTTGACCCATGGGGAGTCACGTTGTAAAGTTTGACCTACCTACTGT
>NC_051432.1:21855142-21857202 GCF_001649575.2 Kryptolebias marmoratus
CTCACGTTAGGGGGCGCTGTGGAGCAGTTTGGCCACGCCCACTTTTGATTTTAATGGAATCACGCAATTTCACACGGGGGACAACTTTCGGTGAAGTTTGGTGAGTTTTTGAAAATGGGAAGTCGTCCAAAGAGCCGCGTAAAGTGGTGGGAAAATAATAATGAAGAAATCCACGAAATTCAATAGGCCTTCGCAGCGCTGTCGCTGCTCGGGCCTAATAAGAAGAATAAGAATTCCACGAAATACAATAGGCCTTCGCAGCGCTGTCGCTGCTCGGGCCTAACTAAACACAAACCTTGGAACACCATCATAACCACATGGTGTTCTGTGATAACATCCAGAACCTGCCAGCTCGCTTTTCTCCTTCACAACATAACGTTCACCGCGACAGGAAAGGGCATTTATCATTCGGCTTGAAGCGAAAGCATAAAACTAATGAAAAAAAATAAAAATCAGCCCGAGCCGGCGGATCTGAATAAGTGCTGCGGTGAACAACAGAGCTGCTGTCTGAGATTGAAAATCTCCATCATGGAGCAAAGACGTGTGCACCAAACGCAATTATTCCTCAAAAATTAAAGTAATTGGCTAAAATAAATTCAAAGCCTTTATTTTAAATACAGAGAACA
This sequence comes from Kryptolebias marmoratus, assembly GCF_001649575.2. Taxonomy (NCBI): domain Eukaryota; kingdom Metazoa; phylum Chordata; class Actinopteri; order Cyprinodontiformes; family Rivulidae; genus Kryptolebias; species Kryptolebias marmoratus. The sequence goes on from NC_051432.1 coordinate 21,855,769, forward strand.
ATCAGCAAGGTGGCTCTGGAACGTCACAAAGCTCAAAAATGCTTCCGTTTTGTGTGAGGCTGATTAACAATTTTTATTTTCTTATATAATTTAATCAGTTTGTCTTTTGTCTTTCAGCACAAAGTGATATGTACCTTTAAAGCAACAGTTCAGATCTGTTAAAGTGGAGTTTAATGAATAAGTTAAGAACAAATAGTGTCTTACTTGTTGTAGATAGCGATTTAAACAACCTCTGTTTGGAGAAATGGAGTTTAATTCAGTCAGGATTAAGAGCTAACAGCCAGTCTGATTTAGTTGGTATTTGCTGCCATCAGTTTTACATTTTATAGTTATTTAAACAGATATCTAAGGTGATCTCTTGCAGGTTACAGCTGCAGGTAAATTGCAAATAACATCAAAATTTTGTTTAAATAAGTGTATAATTAAAACTGATGGCAGTGTAAAGGTGTATAAAATAGCGCTCGGATGAAACTGCTGAGTCAGCACATCAGTCTGGTCAGAATTAAACTCAAAGAGCTATCTACAGCAGAAAATAAATTAATTGTAAATAAACCTTCTGCCAAATCCCACTTAATTAACGCCCTATTTCGCAACAGATGTGTATATTTATTGAGAAAAATAATAAACAATCATGTTGAATCTGTTCAAATGTAAAAAAACAAACAAACAAAAATAAACCCAGAGTCTAAAGTTCGCTGGTCAACTAATGCAGAAAATCCTGGAATACATCCTGAATGGTGCTCAGCCTTTTAACTGATGGATGTTTGACCGGATGACGGCCTATTGGTGGACGTGAACGGCCCCAGCTGAGCGTGAGTAACTTCCACCACGCTTGTTCTCCACAGCTGGCAGGCGGTCACACGTCGATTCAGTTACATCACACGTCCAGAGGGACATCGGTTCACCCTGTCACGTCCTTCAACTCACAGCCAGCCGTTCAAACAGCAGTGCGAGGAATGCGGATCTGCTAATAATAATAATAATTAAAAAAAACAAAACCCGCCGTGGGATGTTTCAGAAAGAATCTGAAACGTGATGCGGCTGAGAGTGAAAGAAGCTGATGGGAAGAGTTCGACCTGAAAAAGATCTGTGAGTCTCGATTATTATTCAGAATAAGACGAAACTGAAAACCTTGCCAAGTTAACTAACACACACACACACAAACACACACGTCACTGAATTTGACTTAATTCTTTGGTTTTACTGTTTACTCGAGTTCACCTTCAGCTCAGAGCTCAGACAGAAAGTGACCGAAGCTAACCCCACACACCCATATGACCCCATCAATCAATCAATCAAATTTTATTTGTATAGCACATTTCAGCAGCAAGGCATTTCAAGGTGCTTTACATAATTAAAAAACAAAATAAAAACAGCATGTGACAATGAATAAACAGTAAGAAAGAGACAAACATCAAAAACCCGCACTCTAAC